>NC_056748.1:1024627714-1024727714 GCF_019279795.1 Protopterus annectens | reverse complement strand
ATTTATCTAACCCCCTCTGAAAATGTCCCTGGACAAATTTGTTTGTTGCCAAACCTCATCTATTACAGATAAAGTAACATTTTGCTGGCACTAGCTTAAATAAAACAGGTGTCATTTAGTTGCATGATTCCTGTTAAAAAATAAATAAATAAAGCTCACTCCATCGTTAATGACCACTGTCTTTTATTTTCTTTAACATTCAACCCTTCTCCATCCCCTGCATTTTACATTTTAGAAATAAATCACAAACCAATATTAGCATTCCCATTTTCATACTCACCTATCTAAAAAAATGAAAGGCGCCAGTATTACTCCAAGCTTTCTGGCCAACTTGCTAGGTAACCGCCAAGACCATTCATTTTAGATTTAATTTATATATTATTATTTAAAGTAATGCAAACTTGCTGATATAGCTGGATGAGCAAGAACTTTACTCCCTGCTTAAAAGAAAAAAGAGTTGAAACTTGCCACCAGTGAAAATCTGATTCCTCCCAGTTTCAGGGACTGAGGAAAAGACCATGCATTATAAGGCCAATTACTATTATAACATTGAAGATTCACTTCTGATGTATCCAAATATTTTTAAATGCCATGTGCTGTACTATTGTCAGGATTTCAAAGTAGCACCCACAAGAGACAGCATTAGCCCAGACTTCCAATAATCCTGCCGTCCTAGAACACTTTTTATAAGAATTTTCTAAACTCCCTATAGCTCTAACCCCTCTTTCATCTAACTTTTCAAAGCACCTTAATATCTTCCCAAACTTCCCAAACTTGTCTGTACTAAACCTCTACTTCAGAAAAAAGATAATTTTCTTAAACTGAGATAGTCATTTCATCAAGATCCTGTGAGAATCAGACAGTCATTCTTCATGTGTCATAAATGTGTTTTGAATATTATGTTAGGGTTGGTATAATGGTTAAAGATTTATGTTATAAACACAAGGTGCATGGTGTGATTCTCATCTGTGGAAAGAAAGTTGGGTAGGTTTAAAGTGTTCTACAGAGGCAGCAAGCCTAGCAATTCCCTATGAAATTATGTGAGTTAAAGGGGATAGCTTTATGAGTATTTATTGTTCAGTAGGGGAATTTTTACCTGCCATGTGGGATGCCCAGGTTCGATTTCTGGCCAATGCAGCATGGTATTTGGGTTGGTGGTTGGTATAATGGTTAAGGTGTCTCTCTCACAGACACAAGGTACAGAGTTTGCTTCTTACCTTTGAAGAGGAAATTGACTAGACTTAAACTTATCCACAAGAGCAGCTAGCCTAGTACTTAACTTATCTAGTTAAATTATTTGAGGTGTGTGAATTTGACATAATGTTTAATGTCTTCACCTCACAGACACCAGGTACAAGATTTAATTTTGATGTCAGGTTATTAACTAGACTTAACGAACACAACTTAAGCAAAACAAAAAAAATAACATTTTTTTTTAAATACCACCAAGACCTCTGATCTCAGCAAAAAGCAAATTTTATGAAATACTTGGCACCTTGGCTTACAAAACCTTCAAAGAGTAAAAACATTGCAAAACACAGTTTACTTAAATACACCATGCATCATGAAACAATTAATCAATTAAGCATGCAATTTAAATCACATACTTCCAATTACATTCCTTGTGGAGTCCCAGAGGCTCCATAGAACCCTACTTTAAAATCAACAGGGTTTCCTTTTTAAGAAGTTTATTTTTAAAGTCACACATTCACCTATACCAACTTGTAATTTTTCCAAGGCACAGCCCTTAAGAGACTCAGGGTTAGAATTATGTGTTGTCATAAAATGATTACCAAGGGGGCTCTCAAGTTTTTTATTTTTTATATCCCTAATACGTTCCTGTAAATGAACCCTAAAGCTCATATATGTTTCCCCTATATAGAATTTATTGCATCCACATCTCAGCACATACACTACCCCCTCTGTTTGACAACTATAGCTATAACTGGCTATAAATTTAAATGCCATTGATGTGAGAAAAAGAACTATGTGTTGGCAGATGGAACAGCCGCCACATGGAACAGTGCCCTTGCTTGTACTTAAACTCTGACTAATATTAACATCTGGTAAACAAAATTGATTATGTACCAGTATGTCAGACACATTCCTAGCTCTTTTATATGCAATATTCACAAAATTAGGTCACATGGAATTCAAAATTTTATCCCTTAAGAGCATTGGCCACAAGTTACGCACTTTTTAACAATTTCCTCAGTCATAACGTTAAATGTAGTCACTAAGAAAACCTCCTTCTGGCCTTCATCATTAACAACCTTACTGGTATGTTTATTTCCACTAATACGGGCATTATAAAGTTCTCCCTGAGGGTTAACTTGATACCTCATATCCATAATTTTTTGTTTAGCTTCTCTAACCAACTGAACATCATAGACTCTTTTAATAAACATATCTTCTGCTTCTGCTATTTCTCTGTCAAAGCTCATGTTAAGGCTACATAACCTATGAATTCATAAAAATTCATTATAAGGCAATACCTTAACCAAATGTTTGGGATGACAACTGCTTCCATATAAAAATACATTTCTGTAATCAAATTTTCTATGGAGACTAGTGGTGAATCCATCTAAACTTATATCTAAAACATTCACTCGAGGGCCAAGTTGCGTACCATCAAAACATAAGCCCATAGTGTTAGATTATAAACCATCAACAAACTTAAGGGCCTCTGTCTAGCTTCTTTGACATAAAAAAATAAGATCATCAATAAACCTAAAATATAAAACAACTTGTAATCTAAAAAAAATCATGTCTATAAACAAAATCATCTGCAAGCTTGGCCATGACTAAATTCGCATACATGGGGGCAAAACCCATCCCCATGGCAGTGCCTTGTAGTTGCCGGAAAATGTCTACATTAAACATAAAAAAAATTATTTTTCAAACAAAACATAACTAAATCCATCAAAAAATGAGACATGGGAGAGTCCCCCAAAAAATGAAACAAAGCTTGAATACCTATTTCATGCCTAATATTGGTATAAAAAGTCAACAAGGAATGTAATTGGAAGTATGTGATTTAAAGTGTATGCTTAATTGATTAATTGTTTTATGATGTATGGTATATTTAAGTAAACTGTGTTTTGTAGTGTTTTTACTGTTTGAAGGCTGTGTAAGCCTAGGTAGTAAGTGTTTCATAAAATTTGCATTTTGCTGGGATCAGTGGTCTTGGTGCTATTTTTATTAACTAGACTTAAAATGGACCTTCAAGGTACATTCAAGGCCTAATTTTCACCTTTGAGCCTATGAAACCACTGTACACCATATTAATACTTTTTTCGACAAATAGAAAATAGCCAGAAATTGACCCATATGAAATGTTTCATAAGGGAGTTTTTCCAGTCTTGGGACTTCCACCGTATTCAGCATCAGTTTCTTCCTTCTGTTGTAGAGTTTGTTTATGGCAGGGGACCACCAGATTGGCTTCCTTTTTTTGCAGGAGAGTGTCTTGTTTCTATTGGGTATGACGAGATCCATGCATTTGTGTATGTGTTTGTATAGTGCATTGGTGTATGATTTGGTGGTGATGCAACTATTGTCCATTTGCATGGGTGCTGTGAAGTTAGCCTTGGAGAAGTTTTTCATGGTGGTTACCTTTGCGGTGGGGGGTGCGAATTTCCAAGACGATTAGCTTATGGTCGGATCTAACCAGGGAGGAGTTGACTATTTCTCTCTCTCTCTTGCCCCTGGTAAACAATTAGTTTATAAGTCGCACTTCATTCTTTTTTCACTTCTTCAAATGCTTTGTTTACCATATCAGCTGAATATCATCTGTCAGTAAAGAGCTTTTTATTCTTCTAATTTTTGTTCATGAGCAGAATTTCTAAACTAACTAGCATTGATGAGAGTTTTCTAATTGCAATGACTACTAAAGAAAAACATTGTACTACATCTTTAACGTACAGTGTGGACATGCACACTAAGGACATAGGTCAAACTGGAAAATTATTTATGGGAATCAGGACCTAACTAAAGTTATTGGAGTAGAACCGTAGTCTGTAAGCAAAAAAGGCAGAAATTTGAAATCGTTATTATAGAATGGTTATACAAAGGTTTTATGAGTTATTTCTAACAGGCCAAAAGGAATGTTCAAATGTGGCATCTGTACCTGCTGTAGTTTTGTTTCAGAGGGCCTTAACATTGTGGTAGAGTGTTATCCAATTATGATTGCAGTGAAAGACCATTTTAATTGTGTGAGCAAATATGTAGTTTATGTTGCAATTCACGGATACTGTTAGATTTTTATGTAGGGAAAACAAGGGCATTAAATAAAAAGATATACTAATATCAACATGCAAATAGCAGAGGGATGTTTACAGTTCTTTTCATAGAGCTGTTACAGTGTGATGGCTATAAGAAGTGTGTTTTCTGTTATTGACAGTGCTCTTTGATGTAAGGGAGGAGATTTTTATTCAGTTTTGGAAGAAAGAGTCGAAATGGGAGAATTAAATGCTGATTCTTTAACTGGTTTGACCAAGCATATTAGTATAAAAACATTTTATAAACAAGGTATTGAAGAAGGTTTTCTTGTAGCTGTCACATGATATGTTTTTATATGTATAGTCCATTGTTTAATTACTTTTGTACTCTAAAATAAATATTTTATTTGGAAAGTTTTGTATTGTTAACTGACTGTTTCCTGGTGAAGTGTTTGTTGGTGTTGTCAAATGTCTAGTGTCCAGATAGGAAAGAAGTAGTAATTACAGAATACCTATCATATGCTTTAGTCCAAGAAAGGGGGCTCATCCAAAAAAGTGACAAGTTGGTAAGCGAACTATATTGCTTAAGACACATACAAACCCATAAAGCATCTGTTGGGAAAGATGTGACTCATTGTGCTTCTAACCACGTCTTAAACAGGACTGCATACTGATAATGTTGAGCGAACAAATACTTATGTGGGGCATACTTTACTTTTTCTTACTGTTTTAAAATGCTGTAACTTCCCATTCAGTTCCTTGGATGGATGATGCTTATCCTGAGAAGCCACAGTGGGAGCTCCACCTTGAAAAAAAACTTCTCCATTAGGAAGAACAGAGCAAACTTATTCTAATGAACTGTAACCTGAGACAACTCCTGAAAAGATGCATTATCATGCGCACCCTCTATAAAACAGGGAAACCAGCAGAACAAACTCTGGGTAGGAGAACCCTGTACCTCTACTGTGACTTAATTGGTGTACTGTTTCAACTGCATTAAGGGTTTATGTCTGTGCTGGATTCTTGACATTGGGATAATCAATTAAAAAAAAACATGAGGTACTTTTACAACATTAACAGTGAAGCATACAGTTAACTTCAGTATGTCCCACTCTTCATGTCGCTCACCTGTATATTTCTGACAATTCTGTATCCCATACATTTAGGGGGGATTCTGTACCAAATGATGCAGATCTCCAAATGAAAAAAAACATGATTTTGGGCTGTGTAAAATATCACAATGTACCCCCAAACCCTGTATGCACACAATACAAAGTGAATGCATGACCTTGATGATATGAACTTCATCCCACCACAGAGTCCATAAACTCCTCAATTTCCTTATTGTTAGAATTTGCCGTTCTACTCTTCTCTTCCAAAGTTCAAATCCTGTTCCAAATTGTGTGAAACCATATAATGAAATGATAGTTTCTGTTACTGGTAATATCCAAACCTCAGACATACTAAGAAACTTATCAAAAAGCTATTTAAGTGTCCAGCTGAAGCATATAAAAGAATAATCCAGTACAAAAGCAGGCACAGTTGTATAGATGCTGATGGCCACAATGACATTGTAACATTTTAACTTTTAATATTAGACTTCATCTGAAATGCAAAAGTAAGGTGATGTTTAAATATCTCTTTTATAGTCATGTGACAAATCCTTATTCACGCATTGCCAAAATAAATTAAAGAAATAACTTCATATTTACCCAGCATTCTCCAGTCATTAAGGACCAGGTCCTTACTACAGAGTCTAAGACCAAGAACATTGCTTTGAAGGGCCATAATAATATCCCAGGATGCCTCCTGAATAGCACAAAACATGATCTGTCAAACCCATTAGAATCTCTAAGCATAGCCTCAAGACATGGTTTGTGCCAAATGAATTGGAGACTGCAGCAGCTGAGCCACTACACAAGGCGAGTCCTTCCATGGACCCAGGGAACTACTGACACATAAGCTTGACTACTGTCATATGCAAGGCCATGGAAAAAAAGTTGTCCTAGATCTGCTAAACAATGGCATAGCAAACCTACAGGCACTGGACACTACCCACTTTGGTTTTGGCAAATGTATGCTATGCACTTTTTCTGGAAGGTGACTAAAGATATGAATGAGGGCAAACAGTATACATTGCCTACCTCGACTTGGCCAAAGCAGTTGACACAAAGCTTCACTCAGGCATTGTAGGTAACTTACAAAATTAGGCATAAACCCGTATGTCACCCATTGGTCAGCCAGTTGTCTCACTGTTAGGATGCAAGAGGTTAGGGTACGAGAATCCACCTCCACAAAGAAGCCAGTTAATAGAGGAGACCCACAAGGATCAGTGTGCAGTCTCTTCTTTTGGCATCTACTTTTCTGAAGTCAAGGCAAATGCCAAAGGCATCTGGCTGAGAATGTATATGGATGATTGCAAACTAGGTGTGGTCATTGAATTCCCTAAAGACATGGATACCATTCATGAGGTTCTAATGCAGACAAACAACTGGTGTCAGAAAAAAATGCATAACAGTACCCTTTGGAAGGATGTCCACCCCTGGAAATTACCACATTGATAATATACCTTAAAAGTAAAATCAGTGGTCAGGGATCTAGGAAGACTGACAGTAACCTGTCTTTGTCTGTTGTGGTGAGTAAATCATTCTACATTGTACAAATTGTAAGGAAGGACATGGGGGGGGGTGATGGGGTCTGGATAAAGAGGAGATAAATTCATCAAGCAAAGCAGAGCAGTATTATTGGAAATGACTTCATCTTCACGTCTTGGTGAGTATCTTCATGAGGTAGACCCTATTTTCACAAAATCTCACCAAGATGACACTGATATATAGACTGCATTTTATATAGCATCTATCACTGACAGAAATAGGTAAAAAAAAACAAAGACAGCTGGGTGCACAAGTCCCAGGAGAAAAGTTTCCAAGCATGGTAGCTGCACTGATACCAGAAACAGAAAAATATGACAGTGTAAAATCCTCAAGACATGGAAATATTCATGCAAAGGGGTTAGGCCAGGCTCCGGGTGAGGACGGGCTCCCTGCTGTAGAAGGAAGTAGTAGTCCACAAAAAACGCAAAAACTGAGTGGTCAAAAAAAGAGCCATAAAGATGATAGAGTGGACTATTGACAAGAAGAAAGAAAGAAATTATGTATTGTTACTATTATACAATAAGCCCAGAATTTCTGGATAGAAGATATTCAAAAAGATTAAGAAAGTAATTCGAGGAAATAAAAAATACTTTCACAAGAAAAACTGTGAAAAGCTTCAAATGCAAATTTGTGTTCACTGTACAATAGAATCATGAAAAACAATATATACACCAGGAAACCTTGGGCCATTTTTAAAAAAGAAGTGACTGAGGAAATGTAAAAATGTAAAGAACAAAACCTAGAGATTTATGAAAGGTACAAAAAAGATACATGGACATGGAAAAGAGAGATGTGATATGGTGCAATATTTATGCAAAGCAGCCAAACTAATCAATACAAAAAATCAGCTCCAAAGATATTTGAAGAGAAATAGGCAAAGACACCCAGATATGGAAGATTTCACAATACAAAGAATAAGATCACAAAGAGGGATCACAGAACAGAAGATTAGTAAAGCCGAAGTTAAACAAGTAGAAATTAAAGTTATGGAACACCTGCAAAGTGAAGGACTTGCTGTAGAAAGTCTAACACAGGTTATGTCACAGCATGTGGAACAATGAGTCCCCAAAATATGGAGAAAAAGGTGGAGCGGGAAGCATCTGAAGAAGAAATATGCACATGGGAAAGTAAAGCAGTTTTAATATGGTGCAAATTTTATGCAAAGGTGAAAGCAACTAATCAAATATCTTCTGTGCTACTTTTTTGAATTGAAGAGAAATACAGGCAAAGGCATCTGAACATGGAAAATTTTACAATGCAAAAATTAGGAAAACAAAGGGGGAAGTAGAAAAGATGATTAATAATGGAGAAGTTAAAGAAATAGAAACTGAAGTTATGGATTACTTACAAAGTGAAGGATTTGATGTAGAAAATCCAGCTTTGGTAATATCACAGCATGATACAACAGTGAGTTCCCAAATTAAGGAGAAACACAGGAAACAGGAAGTCTCTGATCAATTGCCACATGAATATATTCTGGAGCCGTCAGTGGGAAACCAGTACAAAAGTTCAGTTGGAGTTGCACAGGAGGGAAGGAACAGGAAACGGTGGAAACTCTGATGAAGCCAGTGTTGTGCAGTGTTAAGCCAGTGAGTTCCCATATGAAAGAGAAATGGATGATGCAGGATGCAGCTGAAGAGACTATGTCACAAGAAGATGTTCCGAAACTTTATGTAGAATGCCTACAGAAAAAAGAATAAAGAATGTGCCCTTAGTTAAGGAGAAAAAGATCTAAGGGAAGAGTTGCTTGATTTAATAGAGATGGATAGACATATTAAGATCAATGAAAGAAATAGATTACAGAAAGTCAGTAAGACTATGTTAGCCTGATAAAACAAATGAACACTGTAATCAAGAATATTAATAGAAATTCATGTGATATAATAGAAGTAAATAGGATATATTGCTGTATATGAAAATTAATAACAGGTAAAGTCTCACCAAAATGCACTGCAATACAAGAAAGAAGGGGAAGAAATCAAGTGCCATCATGGAAGTATCAATTAGAGAAAACTATAAAGCAATTCTTACAAGAAGTATCACTGTTAGAAGAGTATAGAAGAAGGAACAGATCAACAAAAATACTTAGAAAGATAGACATGATAAAAGCAGCATGCAGTATTAGAACAGAGCAGGATCTATCATAGACTATTCAAATGAACTAAAGATATCAACACAGGCAGAAAACTGTAGAAGATATGCAGATAAATATAAAAAGAAGTATATAAAATAAGCAATTCATTAGTGACCCAAAAAAGCTTTATAGAGAAGTGGGAAACAAAGCAAAAGAAGTAGAAACACCACCAAAAAAAGAAGAAGAAATCGACACATATTGCTGAAATATCTATGACGTTCCTGTTGAATATAATATAGATGCTGAAAACAGTATGACGTTCAAATGTACGTGATATGAAATGGCATGAAATAATGGTCAGAGAAATTGAAACAAAATTAAGTAAAGCTCCTAACTGGAAAACCTCAGGCCCAGAGGCAGTACTTAACTTCTGGCTAAAAGTATTGACTTCATTACATGAATATTTAGCCCTGACACCAACCTGGTTAACAACAGAAAAAAATTATACTTCTCCTTAAGAGTGAACCTGCAAGCTAAACTCAAATCTATAGACCAATAACTTGCCTTCTAACAATGTATAAATTATATACGGGAATTGATGCTGACAGAGTAGTTCTTACTCAGGGTTAAATCTTCATGTAATGAAATACAAACAAAACTCAGTAAAGAATATTTTAGAAGACTAAAATTAATACTGAAAACAGCCCTGACATCTAGTTGCAAAATCCAAGCTATAAACCAGTTTGCGCTTCCTGTACTAACTTCAAGTTTTGGGGTAATTGGGACCAAAAGGGATTGGATCAGTTGGACAGGAAAACAAGAAAAATGCTTCATGCTTATCAAATGATACATAAATCAGTGCATACGAAGATTATATATTTCTCATTCTGAAAGCAGGATGGGCCTCCTCAAAAACTGATAACATGTATAGGACTACAGACATATGCACACATATCTGCTGGCCTAATCAGATTTTTATTTTTTTATTTATTTTTATTTTACATTTGTTTACCGGGAAGGTCTGACTGGACTCAGGTCCATTTTCAGCGGAGGCCTGGGGAGAAAGGCTCCAAAATGCTAAGCATTGAAATACGATACAAGACCATATAATAAAAGCAATACAATATAATACATGGGAGAGAAGTGAGAATACAATACATATCAGGAAGTAAACAACATTAAAAGTTGGCAATTCATGAAGTACATAACTCAGATATGCAAAAATGTATATTTGTTTTTGAAACCTGGATACAGGAGTGGGTGTAGGAGATGTGAAGGGTAGAGTTAGGCAAGAGTTAAGTTTATTACTGTAGGAGTAAAGTTTGTTACTGTAGGATGTTAGGTGTAGGGAAAAGGTGAAGTTTCCAGTTGTTATATAAGACAGATATTAGTACTACAGAGTAATTATTGACAGATTACCAAGTTTTCAAGTGAACTGGTGACCCTTAGCAGAATCCTTGCAACAGTGCATTCATATTACTTTAACCTGGGGTGTAGCATGAGCAAAGCCAATTTTGAAGATAGTGGGCTTTCAGGACTTTTTTTTTTAATTGGATGGTAGAGGAAGTAGAGGTTACATAACTTGGTAGTGAATTCCAGATTCTGGCTATGGTGTAGGCAGAGAGATTTGCCAGCATCATTTTTATATTCAATGACAGTTATGAGGTTTTGGTTACTAGATCGTAAGGCTCTTGTGGTAGAGTGTGGTTCAGTAAGATGCTGGAGTGCTGGGGTTTTCTCTGGAAGGTAATAGAGATTGTGGGCTATTGAGAGCTGATTGAGTAGCAGTAGTTGAGGCAGCTCAAGCCAATTGAGCTGCTTAAGGAAGTACAGTGATGGGTCATGTATGAAGCTTCAGTAGCAAACTTGGCTATCTTGTTGTAACAAGATTCCATTTTCTTTAGTTCTGTGTGATGGAGATTAGTTAAGATAGTGGAACCACAGGGAACCATAGAGGAGGATGGATAAGAGATAGGTCCTTGCAATTATGGCTTTGGTATGTGTAGTGATGAAGTGTTTGTTCCTTTAGAGGAGTCCAAGTTTTTTGTTTACTTTCTTAATGGTTTGTGCTATGTGGATGTCGAATTTCAGATGATTGTCGATTTCTACACCTAATAGTTTGGTGTGTGTGATTGTAGTGATTAGGACCTTGTCTTTGGAGTTTATGGTAAAATCATTATTTAGAGGGGGAGATCTACTAGGATTGAAAAAAAATAGTTTGTTTTTTCTGGGATTAAGAATCAGTTTAATGTTTGTAAAACATGTTTCAGCTAGAGTAAAGTTAGTTAGTGTTAGGGTTTGTAGTTCCTTTAGGGCTGTTATAATGGTGGTGTCCTCAGCGTATTGCATGACTGAGGCAGTGGGTAGGGCTGAAGAGATATGGTTGGTGAATAAAGAGAAAAGCAAAGGGCCGAGGATGGACCCTTGTGGAACTCCTATGGATACTGGTAGTAGGGGAGACAGCTGGTCTTGCTATATAACTGCTTGCTGATGGCCTGATAAGTAGTTATTGAACCATGATATAGAGGAGGTGCATATATTTAGGGTAGCTAGAGTTTCAAGACACATTCTGTGGTTTACCATGTGCATACTGTGGTTTACCATGTCAAAGGCTTTTTTATAAGTCTAAGAATATTGAAGATACGAATAGACCCTTATTCCTATGATGGTTGACTAAGTTGTAAATGATAGTAGTGCTGTGGTGGTGCTGTGGGAAAGTCTAAAGCCATGTTGAAATTTGGAAAGCAGGTAGTTTTACTGCAGGTACTGCATTAGTTGAGAATGAACAACTCTTTCTAATATTTTGGATAAAGGAGATAAAATTGCGATTGGGTGATAGTTGGTGAGTTCTAGGGAGGTGCCTCCTTTGTGCAATGAATAATATGTGACATTTTCCATGAGGTGGGTACCTTGCATTCTGACAGTGACCTATTTATGAGAATAGACACAGGATAGGCTATGGCTTTGGCTGATATCTGTAGGAATTCTGCTGGAAGGTTATCAGCTGCTAGTGTAGTTGGTTTAAGTTTCTTAAGGAGTTTGGAAATTACCTTCATGGGCACTGGGTGCAGGGAAAAGCTGGAGGTATTGTTTTGTATATTGGTGTGGTTTGGGATAGTTATTGGTCTGGGGCTATTATTAGTATTTTGGGTATTAGCAAGCATTTGAATTGTTTCTGTAAAGTATTTGTTAAATTGTGTGGAAATGTTATCGTCGTTATTTGGTAACACATGGTTGGAGTAGTGGTTGGAGTAGTGAATTTGCCTGGGTGCAGTATACCATTTATTGTGGCCCAGAATTTTTGATGGTTGTGAGCATGTTTTTCTTGCATGTTTTTGTAGTAATTATTTTTGTCAGCTTTAATTAGTTGTTTGGTTTTGTTGCGGAGTTCCAGATAGTTTTGTCTCAGAGTAGTTGTTTTGTTTTTGTGATATTGTGTCCAGGCCTTGTCCCAGATCCAAATATAATGAAAGTTTTGAAACATGAAGAGAACAAACATAAAATGACTTCCCTGCTTATATTAGCAGAAGCGTATTGGTGTCAAATGGCAATGGAAACCAAGCCAAAATTAGACAAAAAATCAGGCAGTAACTTAATGTGTCAAAAAACAAAAAAAATGCTATAAGGATAAAGATCAGATGAAAAGGCAAGAAATATGGAAAAGGCATAAATCTAATTGCAGGTACAGAAAACTCCTGGAACAACCTCATGTTTTCAGGTTCTGAAGCAGGAATGGTTAAGGAGAGGTGAATTTAATCCAAAAGATGAAAGGTTAATATTAGCAGCCCAGGATAGTGGACCATGTACACGCTGGTTTACAAAGTCCATTGAACATGTGGGAGAAACAGACAAATGCATGTTCTGTAAAACAGAACTGAAAACTATCACACGTTTCTGGGTGTGATGCACTAACTGCATGGGGCCTGTATACTGAAAGGCATAATAATGTGGCAAGACTGATTTATTGGGGATTGTGCAAACATTACAGTACTGTAGTAGCTGAGAAGCATTGGAAACATGAGCCACAGAGTATTATAGAGAATGAAGATATTTATTTCACATGAGATCTCCCATTGCCAATAGTTCAAAAAATAGATGCAAGCAAACCATATATAGTAGTCCATGAAAAGAAGATAAAAGTAGCATTGATCATGGAAATTTACATGCAATGATTACAGTGTCTCACGTACAGAGAGACACAAAGTCTTAACATACCAAGATATGCAGGCAGAAACCATGTGGAAGAAGGATCCCCAGACTGTTCCAATAGTAGTAGGAGCAATTGGTCTTATAAAAAAGAATTTGCAGTCATATTTAAATATGTTACAGATACATGTAACCCTGTATGAATTGCAGGAGGAGTCTATTCTGGGCATATTGAGGGTGCCGTGAAGAGCACTTTTGGTTAATATCAAAGATTTAAACAATACTTTTTTCACGTACTTTAATCATACTTTGACTTAGGTATAGGGTCCATTCATATCATGGTACTAAAAAGCCAAAAGACTTGTGAAATTAAAAAGGAAGGACATGGCATCCAGGTCCAAGAATGCCACTGTTCTGCTGAACATGGTTGTCATCAGGTCAGTCATTGAGTGCAATGCAGCCCTCTGTATGTACCTGATCAGGCAATTGCAAGAGCATAAGAGACCACAAAGGTTATTCTCAAAAAAAAAACACAGGGAGTAAACAATAAGTCCTATGCAGGCTGTCTCAAAGCTTTATACCTGAATTCAGCCTCCTACAGAATGCTGCACAGTGATCTATGCCTAGAATATAAGGTATCCTCTGATGCTACTCTGACGTATTTGTTGCATATCCACAAAACGATAAGGAACTAAATGACATCTGTGAAATAAACATGACATGTTGGAGGGACAGGTATGTATTTCAAAGATTATCCCTTCCCTGGAAGAGACTTCTCAACCATGTGAAACAAAGCTCATCCCTAACCATATTGAAATATAACTTGGACCAATGGATGAGAAATCACAAATTTACCTGTGATTTGCCATCTATGTCCCCAATGGACAAGGGCATCCTGAGAATGATTAATGTATACAAGCCTATATCTTAAGCATAAAATTCCTTAGGGTATTGACACGTTTAATAGTTTGATAAACTTGGGGGAAGCTTGGCTAGGCTTAAAATAGCTCGTGGGCGATAGCCTTGTAACCAGCTATAAAACTATGAGCATATTACTAATTCACTGACGAAAATGCATGTATACTAAAACACATCATGTACAAGTGATGAAAGACTTTAAGGCAGTGTTACAGTTTGGTTGCTTTCATTGTCAGTGCACATTTTATGTTGATAGTAATATATAATTCTGTGCTAAATGCAGCTTGCAGTCTTAATTGCCAGCATAGTCCCTTTATATCAAGTGCAGTTTCTGCATCTTCTGTTGGATGCATTTGTGAATATGATCAAGAACAGCAACAATAACAACAAAATACATTTCCTTGAATCTTGGACAAACAATGTAATTTTTTGTTTGCTTTTGATTGCATCTCTCTCTCTCTCTCTCTCTCTCTATATATATATATATATATATATATATATATATATATATATATATATATATTTATATCTATATCTATCAATCTATATATGTATGATCATATATTCTTTGTGACCGCTTATGAGATGTTTTGCCTAAATAGAAAATCTTAGGGCTGTCACACAGAGCTATATATATCACAAATGTGGAAATGCAATCAAAATGCCCTCTAGAACCAAATGTCTTGACTTCACTCCCTATAATATACAGACCCTCATGTATATTTTCTGGAAGGTTTAGATACATTGCTAATTCTGCTCCTTCATGTTTGATTGCTTTCCTTGGTACATGTATATTTTCTGGAAGGTTTAGATACATTGCTAATTCTACCCCTTCATGTTTGATTGCTTTCCTTGGTGGATTTAAGATTAAGATAATCCTGACTAGCCTGGTCTGCAAGGTTATGGAGTGCATCATCATGGAAATCATTAACAAAGACTTTGGGAACCTCCAAACAGCTTGCACCTGACATCCTTGGCTTTTGAAGGCAGATCTGTGCAGTAACTGAAACCTGGTTCAAGGATCCAGAGAGCACTCCAGCACTACTGGGCTACAACTCATACCACACATTTCGGCCACAGAACATGGACCGAAACACAAAAGGAGGGGGTGTATCCATATTCATCAAGGATACCCACACCTCCAGGTTAGTGGCGCAGCATGATACCTCTGAGATCGTCCACGTGCAACTAACATCGGGCAAATCTGCAATGCAAATTGTGGCCTGCTACAGATCACCCTCCATGACCCAGGACCACCACTCCGCCTTTCTGGAGACACTGGAAAACATGAAGGTCCTACCGAACACCCTGATCTTGGGAGATTTCAATTACCCTATCATTAACTGGGAAAACTACTTGAGTACAAACTCCCAGGCTCAGCGCTTCCTGGAATTTATCAACTCAAATGCCCTGGATCAGCTAGTAAACTCCCCTACCAGAGGCCACAGCATATTGGACCTGGTCATCACTAACATGGGCGACAGGTGCTCCATACCAGAGGTCAACCCGTCACTGATTAGATCAGACCATAAATTAATCACCCTGGATGTCCACACTCCACCACCCCCAACAAAGGAAACCACAGTGAAAAACTTTTCTAAAGCAAACTTCACCTTACTTAAGGCAGAGGTGGTAAATTTCACAGCTAAAGGATAACACTGCCCAAGAAGCAGAATCCTTTACAATTGCACTCTATGAGCACCTACAAGGATGCATGGATTGTGCCATCCCTAGCAAAACTAAGACTCACTGCCCTAAGAGAAGGAAACCAGTCTGGTGGACCCCTGCCATAAACAGGTTATACAACAAAAGGAGGAAACTAGTTCAGAAAAAAGCAAATCCCAAGAAAGACATCCCTGATCAGTATCAGTAAGAAACTAAGGTCCTTCATAAAATCATCCAAGGCTAACTTCGAAAGAAAAATAGCCAAGGATTCGAAAGATAACCACAAAGCCTTCTTTAGCTATGTCAAGAATCTAAGTGGCAACTCACAGATATGCTCTGAGATAGTGCAAAATAGCACAAAATCTACTGAATCTACTGGTATTGCCAACATACTGGCAGATAGATTCAGTGCAAACTTCACCTCCCTCTCACCTTCAAAAGGGCCCACAACAATACCGGAAAAGTGTAGTGTCCCGGAAATCACAGAAACACAGGTGAAAACAGCCCTTTCAAAAGCCAAAAACACAGCATCAATGGGGCCAGATGGTGTCCCAGGCTGCGTCTTGCATGAAATACAGAACAAACTACCCCCCCACCTAAACACGCTGTTCAACATCAGCCTCTCCACAGGCTACGTGCCCATAGAATGGCGCACAGCAATGGTTATTCCGCTCCACAAAGGACGGGCCACAACTGACCCTGGTAACTATCGCCCCATAATCCTGACTAGCCTGGTCTGCAAGGTTATGGAGCGCATCATCATGGAAATCATTAACAAAGACATTGGGAACCTCCAAACACTTGACCCGACCCAGTTTGGCTTTGTTAAGGCAGATCATGCCTACTAAACCTGGTTGATTTCTTCAAGACAGTTACCAAGGCCATAGATGAGGGAAAGGTGGTTCACACAGCCTACCTTGATCTCACCAAGGCGTTCAACACCATTCCTCACTCGAGTATTATAGAAAAACTCACCAGCCTGAACATAAATGCCTATGTCACAAGATGGGTTGCCAACTGGCTTACAGACAGAACTCACACTGTAAGAATAGTGGGCTCCAGGTCTGACTCTAAACCAGTCACAAGTGGTGTCACGCAAGGCTTGGTTCTGGGACCCCTACCATTCAGCATATATTTCTCAGAAGTACAGGCAGACACAGGAGGACTATGGCTAACCAAGTTCGCCAATGACTGCAAACTGGGAGCCATAATTGACTCTCCGGCTGACACGGACATCCTCCAAAAAGGCCTTACTGAGACAGACACCTGGTGTCAAAGTCATGGCCTCAAGCTAAATGCCAAAAAATGCATAGTCATCCCGTTTGGGAAAAACAAAACACCCACAAATTACCACATAGGTGGCAGCCCCCTTAATACAGAAGAGGTAATAAGAGATCTGGGGACTCAGGTAGATAGTAATCTCTCCTTTGACAATCATATTGCCAAAGTAGTTAGGAAATCCTTCTATGTGGCCCATCTAATTACTAAGGGGTTCACATCTAGAAATAAAGAGGTTATAGTGCCCCTCTACTCGTCACTCATCAGACCCATCATAGAGTACAATGCCCCATTTGGGATGTACTTCACAAGACACTTCCAACAGCTTGAAAGACCACAAAAGCACCTCACCAAGAGGATTACTGGCCTCAAACACATGTCCTATACAACCCGACTGAAAAAACTCCGGCTGTACTCAGTGGCATATCGCTTACTCAGGTGATCTCTGCCTGACTTACAAAGCCATGTCCAACTCAGAATTGATGGACATGCTCCACCTAAAGAAATCCAAGTCACTGCGAGCCACAACAATAAATAGAACATGCTGGAGGGATAGATTCCTGTCACAGAGACTCCCCATGCTTTGGAACAAAATTCCTAACTACATTAGGCAGAGCCCCTCACTAACACTCTTCAAGAGAAGCCTTGACGAGTGGATGGGTAACAGAAAATACACCCTTGGGATCACTTCATTGGCCCTGCTTGACAGAGGCTCAGTTAATTAATCAATGGGGCGGCGAGACACTCTCTGGCTAGGCTTATAAATGCCCTCGGGCAGATAGCCTAGTACCTACCTATGAACCTATTATAGTTTTGATGTATTATGTAAAGTATCCTGCTCTTAATCTGGGAAATGATGTAAAAGGGAAATGTCTTACTTCTGTAACTGTGAAACTGTAATCGATAATATCTAAGAAAAACAGAAAATCACAGCACACATGGCAGTTGAATTGACAGATGAGGGGCAGGAGTGTGAAGTAGGAGTTATGCACTGTACTGGGTTTTCAGGAAAAAGACCACTAGAACACAAACAATCATTTTTTCTTGGGTCATTTGGTTGGTCTGAATGGGTTTTCATATAGCAACATGACTTCTCTTAACCCCCCCAAAGCATTGCAGACATGTCATGCAAGTTCATCTTCCCCAGATCAATAACTTCTTTATCTGGGATCACCAGTCTACTCTACTCTCCCAATGACAAATATTCTCTGGGGATGGTGAGCCTGTGTACAGCCAAATGTTTGTAGAAGCTTTATTTGATGGGTTAGGTCCCTACTTTTGCTGTCCTGTGCATACCCCACCTAATCTGGTGGGGTATGCACAGGAGACTGAATGTTAAATCATAGAACGGATTTTTTTATGTTAATGCTCCATTCCATTTAATGAAGTAAATAATGTGTTCACGGAGCTTGTAGCTTACCGTATATACTGTAACAAATGTGAATGGTAGCTGCTCTGTGCAATATACGTCTTGTACCAAAACTTGCTGTGATTTGAAGTGGAAGCCGACCTAACAGGACTGTATTTGTGATAGATAAGAAATTACCTCATGAAAACACTGTTTTGGTGGCTAACTGTGTGCTAATAGTACAATTGTTTGCCTGTATCTCTATAGCAGAACTCTACCCTAGGTTACTGATCTTCTTCTTCTTTCGGCTGCTCCCATTAGGGGTTGCCACAGCAGATAAACTGTTTCCATTTCTTCCTGTCCTCTGCATCTTGCTCTATCACACCAACCACCTGCATGTCCTCTCTCACCACATCCATAAACCTTATCTTAGGCCTTCCTCTTTTCCTGTTACCTGGCAGCTTCATCCTTAGCATCTTTTTCCCAATATACTCTGCATCCCTCCTCAGCACATATCCAAACCCATGTAATCTTGCCTCTCTGGCTTTGTCTCCAAACCTTCCAACCTGGGCTGACCCTCTAATATACTTATTCCTAATCCTGTCCATCCTCGTCACACCCAGTGCAAATCTTAACATCTTCAACTCTGCCACGTCAAGCTCTGACTCCTGCCTTTTTGTCAATGCCACTGTTTCCAACCTATATAACATAGCTGGTCTCAATACCCTCTCGTAGACCTTCCCTTTCACTCTTACTGGTACCCGTCTGTCATAAATCACTCCTGACACTCTTCTCCACCCACTCCATCCTGCCTGTACTCTCTTCTTCACCTCTCTTCCACACTTACCATTACTCTGAACTGTTGATCCCAAGTATTTAAACTCATCCACCTTCTCCACCTCTACTCCCTGCATCCTCACCATTCCTCTATCCCCCCTCTCATTCACACACATATATTCTGTCTTAGTCCTGCTGACCTTCATTAATCTTCTCTCTAGAGCATATCTCCACCTCTCCAGGGTCTCTTCCACCTGTTCCCTACTCTAACTACAGATCACAATGTCATCTGCAAACATCATAGTCCACGGGGACTCCTGTGTGATCTCATCTGTCAACCTGTCCATCACCATTGCAAATAAGAAAGGGCTCAGAGCTGATCCTTGATGTAATCCCACCTCCACATTAAATGCATCCATCACTCCCACCGCAGACCTCACCGCTGTCACACTACCCTCGTACATATCCTGTACCACTCTTACATACTTCTCTGACACTCCCGACTTCCTCATACAATACCACAACTCCTCTCTAGGCACCCTGTCATATGCTTTCTCTAAATCCACAAAGACACAATGCAATTCCTTCTGACCTTCTCTGTACTTCTCCATCAACACTCTCAGAGCAAACATTGCATCTGTAGTGCTCTTTCCTGGCTTGAAACCATACTGCTGATCACTAATCATCACCTCCCTTCTTAACCTAGCTTCCACTACTCTTTCCCATAACTTCATGCTGTGACTCATCAATTTAATCCCTCTGTAGTTACTACAGCTCTGCACATCACCCTTATTCTTAAAAGTCGGTACCAAAACACTTTTTCTCCATTCCTCAGGCATCCTCTCACGTTCCAAGATTTCATTAAACAATCTAGTTAAAAACTCCACTGCCATTTCGCCTAAACACCTCCATGCTTCCACAGGTATGTCATCTGGACCAACAGCCTTTCCGTTCTTCATCTTCTTCATAGCTATCCTTACTTCTTCCTTGCTAATCCACTGCACTTCATGATTCACTATCTGCACATCATCCAACCTTCTCCCCCTCTCAATGAACTTGGTAACTCCTGCTCCCTGGGACTGTAATGTAGTATTGCATTGCCTCCTAAGCTAGCTACTTATCTTATCTGAATTTACTCTTATTTCTAGGTAGTTCCAATCAAAACCTGAAAGGGCTCTCTAAACTTGAAGGACGCTACCCTGCAGAACCTCTGCCTGAGAACATTAAACTGAAACCAGCCCACTGCAAACTGCCAAGGTTAAATGTTATAACCTTACTCCATTTTAAATTGCTGTTCTTGGTCTAAAGCCACCTGTAGTTTGTCCCCATAACAATTGGCTCACTCCCAATTCTAAGTAAATAGTAGTTTACTCCCTGCCCTCTAATGACAGTGTTTCTAACCTTAAAACCCTAAAAATTATATAACACTACAGCAAATACCCTAAAAATTATACTAAACTACAGCTATTACAATAAAGAGCTTTGACTCCCTATATACTTACCTTACGGCTCTAAGAAGCCTTAAACCTTCTACTCTGGATAAGCTCTGCTCTGCTTGCCCTCGCTGCACTTGGGCTTGCTCCATGCCCCACCCTGCCCCCAATTCCCAGCCACCCCTAGTACCACTAGATTTATAGCGATAAAGCCACAACCCTTGTTACTAGAACCTATCAGCTTACATGTGGCATAATTTCTCCCACCCCTACTCCATTACCTCAAATTATACCACTTTATCTTCTGGTGTTGTACCATCCAAGTAATACAGTTCCTTTAACTCACATGCTCCATCACGCATAATGATATACTCCTCTTACTACCCCTTTTGCTTGCCCCATACCTCCTTACCTTGTATGAAAACCAGTTTCTCACTGGATTTCAATACCCAAAAGGCCACACTATCACCCCAGCTGTACGTCCTTCCACATTTTACCAATCCTACAGCACTGTAACCAGCCCCACAACCTGCTTACTTTATCAGCATACCAATCCCAGATACATTAGCTCCAGATCTAAACACTACCATAAACTTATAAATAAATTCCTGAAATTCATCACTAAGTTTAAACCTAACCTCACACTTGGTGGTGATATCCACCCTAACCCTGGCTCATCCACTCCAGATAAACTTACCACCTCAAATTAAGAACTCAGAGATTCTTGCCACCAAATTGCAACTTAATAAAAATAAATGCATCAATATCATCTGTATGTGCATTCCCCCAGGAAATAATATATCTACACTCGAAGATACCCTTCACTAGCTATCATGTCACTACCCCCAAGAAACCTTACTACTCAGAGATTTTAACATAGACTGGAACATCTGTTCCTCAGAATCTCCAACCACCCATGTTAATCTGCATGCATTTACACAAATCATAACTATCCCTACCAGGATAGGTAAACCTAACCATAAAGAAAGCATACTTGATTGGATACTTATCAGTAGTCACCCCCAACTGTACACCTCTGGGACCCTCCCTGATGACAAGTGATCAACTTCTTACCGATATAATTAAGCATAAAGCCATCAACCCCACCAACCCATACTTAAAATGGTAAGAAACAAAAAGAACTTTAACTTTGTCAAATTCCAACAAGAGCTAAACTCGTGTAAATGGTCAGTCCTAAAGCACCTCCCCTTAGAGGAAGCAGTTGTAGACTTTAAGAACGAATTCCTTGAGATCCTTGACTCTCATGCACCTGTTTGCTCAATAAGAACAAAGGCAAAAACTGTGCCATGGCTTTCCAAAGAGTCCAAACTAAAAATTACCCTTAGAAATAAAGCATGGGCATTATGGTGTACTACAAAAGACCCTCAAGATTACATTAAATATAGGCAATCAAGGAATGTGACTAAAAAATCCATATTACAAGACAAACAAAACTGCTACTATAATCTACAGCAAATAAATCAAAACAACCTCAGAAGTTTTGGGCAGGTTTAAATAAACTATTAACATCCTGGACAAACTTCCACCTGTCCCCTGCAGCCACCATTGATAAACCACCTGAGGAAGTCTCAGACAGTTTTAACCGATTCTTCACTGAGACAATTCAAGCCCTAGCTAGCCAACTACCTCCAAGCGCCCCTGGCCCTGAGGACACCACCTCTAGTAACCAACTCTCATTCAGATTCCAACCAGTTGCCACTTCGCTTATCTGTACCTTGATCAAAAAATTTAATTATCTCCACTTGCAAAGATTATGGAAAAATGTATTCACAGACAACTGCTGCACCACCTAATTCAGAATAACCTTATGGCAGACTCCCAGCACGGCTTCCGACCCCACCACAGCACTACTTCAGCCCTCATAGCCTTCTCTAACACCATAAACCATAATCATAACAAGAATAATATATCCTCTGCCCTCTTCTTGTATCTCTTCAAGGCATTTGATATGGTTGATCACCAAGTTCTAATCCACACCCTGAAAACTTTTTGTCTAGATACTAAAGTACTTCAGTAGTTTCAATCTTATCTGAGTGGCAGACAGCAGGCTGTTCTTTGGCTAAACAGGCTATCTAACCTCTTACCCAACTCCCAACAGAACTATGGTCAGCTACCCAGAACACCTTCAACATAATAGAAAACTGGCTTTCTGGTCGTTGTCTGATCTTAAATCCCAAAAAACAAAACTGCTACTTTTCTCACCAACACATAGGTCTACTGCATTTACCTTTACCACAAAATCCAATAATGGCACTATAATCTCCCCAAACACCTCTACAAAACTACTAGGTGTTATACATAATCTTAAATTTAACCTGCATGTTAACATAATCCATCAAAACCATCAATAAAATACTAGGATCACTTTACAGGATAAAAGCCTTCTTAACCCCACCTGCTAGAATTGCCATAGCTCACTCTCACCTACTTTCAACTCTTCTGTATGCATCCCCTTTACTCTCTAATTTAAACAAGTCTGTTCTTAACAAACTCTCGATCTGCCACAACCACATTGTCAGATTTGCCACTGGACTGCTTTATAGGACAAATCACTGTATCAGTCTAAACCAGCTTGGGTGGTTAGAACTGCCCAGCTTGATCAACTGATTATGGCCTATAAAATCCTTTACAATCCGGACAATACTCCTGCACTTAAAAACATTATCACTCCCTATAACAATCCCAGGCCTCTTCAATCTTCTAACAGTCTGCTAGCTCAGACTATCAAACTAATAACTCAGCAGGTAACTCTCTCTTTGCCAACTCTGCAGGCAGATCCTGGAACTCACTCCCAGCTGATATTACTTTGCTTACCACCCTGAGTCAATTTAAGATAACACTTGAACAATATTCGACACTAAACTGGCTATGTCAATGTGATAAACCTGGCTAACTCTCCTCTAGTATGAGTTAAAAACTGTAATTTAGCTTACTTGTGTTACTTAATCCGGGTTTACACCCGGGATTATCTCTAACCTTGGAATTTGTATAACTTGTTAAGTATGTAACCACTGTATATATTGTATCTGTAATCTTAACTGCGTACCTTGGAGTTTTTCTCCCCGGGCCTCCGTTGAAAATGGACATGTATCCAGTTGGATTATCCCGGTCAACAAATGTAAAATAAAATAAATAAATCTGATAGTGTGATGTGCAAGGGGTATGTGATTGATGCCCATGCCTCCATGATTGTAGTGATATAGCCTCACCTCACCCTTACTACAAGACCCTCTGAGCATTATCCAGCTACCTGGCAATTCAATCAAGAGAGTATGCCCAGGGCACATGCTCCCCAACCTTCACCCTAAAGAGAGATAAGCAGGCTTAAGCATCTTTATTCCTCTCTTCCCCTGTGATAGCCTCAGAAGATGCACAAGCAACATTGAAACACAGGCCACCTGAGGCGTAGTCAGGGATTTATCATTGTGTGTCAGTGTAGCTGGCTTAACTCTGTCTTACTAACATATTGATTACAACTAAAATGTTTATCTTTCCAAACTCATGTTTAGAAACTTCAACGTTTCTATGTTATCTCTTAACCTATACCTTAATCTCCATCAGGATGTATTCAGCTACACATAGTACTCTTTTCAATATGACAGAAAACAGATACAGAGTTATTTTCCCAGAAAGAGAAACAAGAAATAATTTATTAAGCCATTACTTTAGTAACCAGTACATCAAGAAAAGAGGAGTGGGAATCCTGGGGCACCCCTGCACTACCAGGCTATAACTCATACCACACTTTTTGGCCATGTAACCTAGACCAGAACACCAAAGGTGGAGGTGTGTCCATATTCATTAAGGATATCCACACCTCCAGGCTAGTTGCTCAGCATAATGCAGCCAAGGTTATCCAAGTGCAACTAACTCTGGGCAAAACTGCAATCCAAATTGTAACTTGCTACAGATCACCCACCATGCCCCAGGGTTCCCACTCCTCTTTTCTTGATGTACTGTAAAATATTAGGGTTCAACCAAGCACCCTAATAATAGTCAATTTCAACTACCCCACTATTAACTGGGAAAACTACTCATGTACCAACTCCTTCACTCAATGCTTTCTGGAATTCATAAACTCCAGTGCCCTGGATCAACTTATCCACATCCCCACCAGGGGCAACAATATCCTTGATCTAGTCATTACCAATATGAGTGACCAGTGTTCCACACCTGAAGTCAACGCCTCATTGGTCCGATCCAACCATAAGCTAATTACCCTAGATATCCACATCCTGCCTCCACCCCCTATTAAGGAAACCATGGTAAAAAATGTTCTCCAAAGCCAAATTCATGCTTCTTAAGACAGAAGTGGTGAACTTCATGACGCCCATGCAGATGGACAATACAGTTACGACTACTGAATCCTACACAATTGCACTTTATAAGCACTTACATGAGTGCATGGATCATGCTATCCCAAACAGAACCAAGACGCTATCCTCCAAAAAAGGAAGCCAATCTGGTGGTCCCCTGCCATAAACAAACTGTATAACAGAAGGAAGAAACTTTTGCAAAAGAGAGTAAAATCCCATGAGTGGAGGAGCACCCTGGTCAGCCTCGGTAAGAAGCTGCGATCCCTGATAAAATTCTCCAAAGCTAGCTACGAAAACAAAATCACCACTGATTCTAAAGACAACCACAAAGCATTCTATAGCTATGTCAAGAATCTCAATGGCAACACTCAGATCTTTTCTGAGTTACAGCACAATGGCAGTAAATATACAGACCCAACTGATATTGCCAACTTCCTGGCAGATAGGTTCAGTGCTAACTTTACCCCCCTCTCACCCCCTAAAGAGCCCATCTCTATACCAGAAGAATGCAAAGTTCCTGTAATCACGGCTGCACAGGTAAAAACCACACTCTCCAAAGCCAAGAACACAGCATCCATGGGACCAGACAACATCCCAGGCTGCGTTCTACATAAACTACAGAACAAACTGGCACCCCACCTAAGTACCATGTTCAATCATAGCCTCACCTCAGGCTTTGTGCCTGCTGAATGGCACACAGCAACGGTTATCCCACTCCACAAGGGGGGAGACACCACGGACCCCGGGAACTACTGCCCCATTAGCCTGACGAGCCTGGTCTGCAAGGCCATGGAATGTATCATCATGGAACTTATAAACAAAGACATTGGTAATCTCCAAACTCTGGATCCCACCCAGTTCGGGTTTGTAAAAGGTAAATCATGTCTCCTAAACCTGATAGACTTCCTTGAAGCAGTCACCAAAGCTGTAGACAAGGTAAGGTGGTTCACACAACCTATCTAGATCTTGCCAAGGCTTTCGACACCATCCCCTACTCTGGAATTATAGATAAACTCACTAAACTAGGTATAAATCCCTATGTCACAAGATGGGTTGCCAAGTGGCTCACTGACAGAACCCACACTGTGAAAGTAGCAGACTCCAAATCCGACTTCAGACCAGTGACAAGTGGAGTACCGCAGGGTTCAGTCCTGGGTCCTCTCCTGTTTGGTGTCTACTTCTCTGAATTACAGGCTAACACAGAAGGTCTTTGGCTAATGTAGTTTGCAGATGACTGCAAACTAGGAGCCATAATCGAAACTCCTAATGATGTGGACATCCTACAAAAGGGCTTCACTGAGACAGATGCCTGGTCAAAGCCATGGCCTCAGGCTCAATGCCAAAAAGTGCATTGTCATCTCCTTTGGTAAAAACTCTGTACCCATGAACTACAACATAGGCGATAGTATACTTAACACTGAAAGTGTGATGAGAGACCTTGGGACACAGGTGGACAGTAGTCTCTCCTTTGATAATCACATCACCACAGTAGTCAGGAAATCCTTCTAAGTGGCACACCTCATCACAAAAGGTTTCTCATCCAGAAAAAAAGAGGTCATTGTTCCCCTCTACTCATCACTCATTAGACCCATTGTAGAGTACAACGCCCCTTTTGGTATGTAACTCACAAGACATCTACAACAACTGGAAAGGCCGCAGAAATATCTCACAAAGAGGATTACTGGCCTCAAACACATGCCCTACGCAGACCATCTCAAAAAACTCCAGCTTTACTCCGTCACATATTGCCTACTCAGAGGTGATCTCTGCCTAACATACAAAGCTATGTCAAACCCAGAGCTGTTGGACATGCTCCACTTAAAGAAATCCAAATCCATCCGAGCTACGTGCTCTAGGGACCTAAACCTTGTCACCACAATAAACAGAACATGCCAGAGGGATAGATTCCTGTCCCAGAGACTTCCCATACTCTGGAATAAACTACCTATCTATATCAAACAAAGCTCCTCATTAGCACTCTTCAAGAAAAATCTTGATGATTGGATGGGAAATAGTGGCACAGGAAAATAATTTTCTTGGGTGGCAAAAGCCAGGATACCTTTTTTGGCTGGGATTGTATAGGCCCCAGGACTGATAGCGTAGTACCTGCCTATGAACCTACGAACCTCTGCACAAAAATAAATAGAAGTGAAGTTATTGTTCTGAAATTGCCAGCAGGACACATCTTTTACAGGACTGGCTCTGAGACAATCTTAGGAACAAAAGTTGCATGCATTACTCAAGAGTAAAGTTTAATGGTTCAAAAATGATGATAGTTTCCAAGTTGTAAGCGACTGGAAATACGTATTCACCAGGTAACATGGGTTAGACAGCTGGAATCGGTTATAATATGACACTGAAGAACAATCAAGATCAGTGATATCAGGACAGAAACAATAAATCATTGTTTCCCTGGGTAGACAATATATGAAAAAGCTGCACTTGCACTAGGTGTGAGACATACTACAATATGAGACTGTCACTGTCAGAAGTCTAGAATTCAGTGTATAGATTCAGAACGAATGCAACCTGTAGGAACATTCCTCATAAAACACATGATCTTAAGGGCACTGATAAAATCTGAGTATCAGGGTGATATCTCCTGAGCAATAACTGCAGCAGTTGTGTACCTGCCAAAATAAATTATGTATCAAAGCCCATCCCCTAAAGCAGCTAAAAGAACCACCTAATCAAGTTCTATTCCAGTTGTACCAAGCATGGAGTAGTTCTCATGATAATATGGCACTAATAGGTAGGATCCAACTAAGTACTGGCAGAGAGCTAACTTGTAGGCACATTTGTCAAAGATTTTACCAGGAGAAAATAGAAAGAATTTTATCTCTGTGCCTCTGCCCAGTTACAGCTTGGATAACCACCGCTTCTGGCAAGGATGAGCTACCAGCCCATTGAAACAGCTTTTCAAGCACCATCTCAGATTCATCATAAAGGAAGTAACAGAAAAAGCATGGCCAAAGGGGAAACAGGGCCCGCAGACAACATTTCTAACTTACAGGAACATTGTTTAAGAATACAAGATGACATTGTATTCACCACTATGATTTCTATGGTTAGACTTGATGAATCAGATGTTTATTATGTTTTGCAGTCATAATATATGATTGTATATAAACATTACAAGGAGAATATGTTGGAGGTGCTTTTGTTTTTTTGACATCGCTGTATCCAGTGCACTGATTATGTTTTTGTTGACTTATGTATTTAGTTAAAATTTGGCAGTATTTGTATGTTAATTTGTTTATTCTGTGGTAGTTAGAGTAGACAATGTTTAGAAAACATGCAAAAATTCAATGCATGTGTATGACTCATTTCATGTTGGAACACAAAAAACATCCCAATGTAAAGAATTCACAATGGTATAAAAACAAATCAAAAAATATAATTTATTTGTTCATGGTATGTGTCTTACAAAACAGATTAAGTCATCAAGAAGTTTTGTTCAAGTACATTTTTCTCATTTATTGCAAAGTTATTTGTCAAATTGATATTCTTTTAGCAGAATGTTCTTTAATATAATTAACTATAATTTAATATTTTTTAATATTTCCATATTAAGTAATTAAAACAGAAGAGAAAGTCAAAGTATAATTAGTTTATAAGCTATAATCCTCATCTTAGTACACACTTGATTCCTATAGACTGAGTGATTTTACATTTCAGTCAGTATCAATAGACAAGATTTATAGAAAAATCAGAAAATCTGACTTGCCCAGCATTTGTCTCAGTGACTTAAGTGGGCTTGCTGCAGGGTAGACCAGGTAAATATGAATGCAAGTGTGTACACATACCACACACACTTAGACAAATCCCTCCCTGTCCAGAGGGGGCCTGCTTAAAAAAAAAAAAAAAAAAATTGTCATCCTCTAATTGACCACTTTGGACTTCTCTGTCTTGGATGCAATTTATAAATGTCTGTACCCTACTTCCTGAGCCAGTGCTTCCTGTGGTTTGTTTGTGGACAGTCCTTGATTATTTTAGTTCATACTGGTTTCCACCACATACCTGCTTGGATGATTCCTGGGTCAATGTTCACCAAGTTATTTTAGGCTGACTGCCCATTGTAGAATATCTACTCAGCTACATGTAGAGATCATTCCTGCAGTGCTGGCTTGGCCGCCTGTCCATACGGTGCTCTTCAAGTAGAGCTTCTGTTCTGGGTCATTGTCTGGTCAGCTTATACCCATCTTCCATTCACAGGAAGCTAAAAATGGCACAATGCAACATTGTAGTTCACCACTTGTAAAAAAAAAAATCACTGAATGTTTTATGCTATTTTGAAAAGTGATTGTGCCATGTAAATAACAAACTACAATTACACAAAATACAAGACTGAGTGATACAGAATAAACCCTTGAAAAGAACTGCTCAGCCTATGACATGATGCAAACCATCTTCTCTTTCCTGCTTGTTAAGTAAATAGCTCTAACCTTTACAATAGTGTATTGGAAGATGTATCAGTGATGTCAGAATATACGGAGACATTCTATCAACTGCTGCAATTGTATTAGTCTAAGTTAAGTGTAATTATAGTTTACTCTAAACCTGTTGGTGTTAGATCTTGTTGCATAGGTTCACAGATTCATAGATCACTACTAGGCATGCAGTTCAGGAGATCATTGATAATCCTAGCTTAAATTCTCAGTTGTAAAACAATAAAGACCACTGAATGACACCACAAAAGACTGTTAAAAACAAAAATATTATTTTTTTGTTTTAAATTCTCAGTTGTGCCATAGCACTGTCTTAAGTGACTTACTTAAGGTTCCACATTAGGTCGATAAAGCTGAGCTAATCAAACCCTGTACAATGAGAAGAAGCTTGTTTAACAGCTCATAGCCTTAATCCTCCACATCAACTTACAAGGGCTTTTATTTGCATGATGTAAAATATATCATATGGCTAGAATGTAAAATATATATAAATTGTACTTAGTATATGGCCGTCTTGAGTGGGACTGCAGTAGAACTGTTACATACTGAAATTAAATCTGGAATCTTAGATTTGTACACATTTCTACTGCTTTCAACTTGATACTACCTTAGTTGGAAGCCAACTTGCTCGACTTTACTCACCACCTGCAAGTTGAAATTGCAGAAGCAAGACAACCATCAGCCAAATTTAAACCAAAAGGCAGGTACAAAACCTGAGACTTTTGGGGAAACAGTAGCAATCTGGCATGCTTCAGAAGACTGCTATTCTAGAATTTGTTAGTGGGAAGATTATACAACTGCTGTTAGACTTGCAAAGCAAAAGTACATAGACCATACTTATCTCCTTAGTTATTGGTAGTCACAGACCCAGGTTCTCTGTCTGTTAGAGTTCTTCTGTATGCCATATGTGCATTTAAACACACTTATTTTTTACTTTCATTTTCCAAGTTTATAGCAGCTAATATGTTTGATTTTATGAAGTGTAGTTCTTATTTTATTTATTTCAAGTAATGAGCTTTATTATTCAATTTAAAATGCTTATTGCTAAAGGTTTATTAGCTTAAGGGTTTTTTGGTCTAACTATTGCTACTGTATCTGTATTTAATAGTTGGCTTATTTAAAGGTAAGCAGTGACTGTGTTTTTGTTAGCTAGAGTGGTGTGGCTGGTGGCAACACTTCTTTAAAGACAGAAAAGTGAGTGTTGATTCTGGGACAATCTCATTAATGGCTCTTGGAAAACAAGGTGAACGTGAATTTTGTGTAGAAAAAAGTTTCCTTATTGAAATATTGACACTCAAAATGCCAAGTTCTGACGAGCCTAAAAAATGTTACCAAAAACACAGGAGAAGAGCGAATTTTGAAAATTGCTCCTGTTTAAACTTCTTTTTGCAGGGGGACAAGCCCCTGCTGCACACCCCACCCATTGAACTTATTGTTACCTAGCGTGTAGCTGCTGAGTGTCTCTGGCTTTCTGTCTCCTACACACTTTCTATTATCACTACTTCTACCTAATATTTTTGCTACTGGTCATACCCTGCTGGACTTCTAAGACCAACTGCTGTCGACTACCATACCCTGTGTGTCCTACTCCATCCCGGGAAACCAAAGAATTCCTTGAACTGTACTCCAAGATCACTAAAGAAACTATTATCACTACTTCTACCTAATATTTTTGCTACTGGTCATACCCTGCTGGACTTCTAAGATGAACTGCTGTCGACTAACATACCCTGTGTGTCCTACTCCATCCCCGGAAACCAAAGAATTTCTTGAACTTGAACTGTACTCCAAGATCACTAAAGAAATTATTATCACTACTTCTACCTAATATTTTTGCTACTGGTCATACCCTGCTGGACTTCTAAGACCAACTGCTGTTGACTACCATACCCTGTGTGTCCTACTCCATCCCGGGAAACCAAAGAATTCCTTGAACTGTACTCCAAGATCACTAAAGAAACTATTATCACTACTTCTACCTAATATTTTTGCTACTGGTCATACCCTGCTGGACTTCTAAGACCAACTGCTGTCGACTACCATACCCTGTGTGTCCTACTCCATCCCGGGAAACCAAAGAATTCCTTGAACTGTACTCCAAGATCACTAAAGAAACTATTATCACTACTTCTACCTAATATTTTTGCTACTGGTCATACCCAGCTGGACTTCTAAGACCAACTGCTGTCGACTACCATACCCTGTGTGTCCTACTCCATCCCGGGAAGCCAAAGAATTCCTTGAACTGTACTCCAAGATCACTAAAGAAAGTATGTCAAACAAGGTTCTACCTCCCATAACATGCATTTGATATTGTGGACCAACTTGCTAGGTCTGTAGTGTAAACCTTCCAGAAAAGCCAGCAGCCATACCCCCCCTTATTTCACTTTCTTCCTCTCTGAACCCCCTACATATGCTATCCTAGTCTGTTAGTAGCCTTTCTGATTCTCCTATTACCTCCAGCCTTCCTCCTATGGTTACCTCACTGGGCTATGTCAGCTCTTGACCACTAGATGGCAGTCTTTACCTGTCTCTTACACTCCATCTCAATATTTTTTATTCTTCACCTATAGAATTATAACCTCGAGTCTGTCACTCTCCTCTTCCTCTACTCTCATACCCTAGTCCATATTCATCCTACAGCCTCTCTCTGTGTTACTAAACTTCTACACTAGTCTTACTCTGCCACCCTGCTTATCTTCCTTCATACTTACTCCCGACTTCACTGATTGTTTCTCTCTCTCCATCCTGCTGTGTCTGTCCTTTGGGTCTGAGCCCTGCGTAAATCCACTGGGTCCTAGCCTACCTGTCTGCATGTCCAGTCCTCTTCCTTAACTTGCCTCCTTTCTCCCCTCCTTCTCCTTACTCACTCTCCTCTTTGTCTTAGTCTGCACTTTCCCCTCCTTTTCTTTACTCTCTTTCAACATTTCCCCACTGCCTATTCGTTTCTAGCCTAATATATCCTTGGTTTCTAATCCAAACCTCCAACTCCTCCATATCCCCCACTGCCTACTTGTTTCCTGCCTACTTGCATCTATGGTATCTGCTCTTCAGCTCTGTTTCTTCCTTGTTCAATTTCTGACTGCACCACTAACTCCTCCCCCATACCCTACTACACCCACCCCTAACCTATCATAAGGAACTGATGTCTGCTGGCGCCATCTTTAGATTCCCAACTAGTGTGTGGCTGCTGAGCGTCTCTGGCTTTCTATCTCCTACACACTTTGTAAGTTTGCTTTTATATTATTAATGATATTTGCTTTCTCTCTATTTTTACTGATGTTTTTGCAGTAGATTGCTAGTGTGTTCTGTAGCACAGAATAGTGATTGCACTCACTTGTCTCCAGCTCTGCTCATTTGTTTATATACATTATTTTATTTAAATCTTGCGTTAATGAGGTGATCTGTAGCACAGCTTTGTAACTGTCTTTACCTGTCAGTATCACAGCTCTGTATTTGCTTTCACCTGAAGTTGTTCACATTGATTAATTCTGTTATACGCGTCCTGCATATCACATTTTACGCGTCAAACAAGAATCATTTAAAGATTTAGATTTTTGCCTGCATTTACAGTCTACCACTTTGGTCACTTCTGCTTATTTGCCCTTTATGCCGCATTTCGGGTTCCAAACAAGAACCATTTGATTCTGGGAGTCTTAATTGCACTTCCAAATACTTGGCGTTGGCATCGTTTTACTCTCCTGCTTACCTTCCTTCATACTTACTCCCAACCTCAGTGATTGTTTCTCTCTCTCCATCCTGCTGTGTCTGTCCTTTGGGTCAGCCCCACTCCGCTTCCCTATCCTACCCCCAAATACCACCCACCCCCAGTGCCCTCACCTTTATACTGCACTATATCTCCTCCCCTTCCCCTAAACAAATCCAGTCTCTCTTCTTCCCCCTCTTAGCTTTCTTCAATTAACTAATCCCTCACCTAACTGTATCCCTCACACTGATATACTCTCACCTATATTCCTATACCATCTTCACTCACCCACTACCCAATCTTCCTGCAGCCTCCTGCTAACTTTCCCCACCCTAATTAAATAATGTCTCCTCCACTTCCACATTCTCTACTTATCTCTTCTATAAGCATTCTTCTCCTAACTACTGTCTTCTATGCCACCTCCTACTCCTCTTTCAAATTAACCCCCTTTTTTCCCTCCCACACCTCCACCACTCCCTCCATCCCAACCTCATCATATCCCACTTTCATAACATCTCCCCCTCACTAGTACAACCTAATCCACTTCACCATTTTAGTCTAAAACATCTAGCCTACTCTACAAAACCCATTACTCCAAAAACTATACATTTCTTCCTACATATGATAAATTGCAAACCAAAGTTCATGCCTCCCTCTTCATCTAACTGGCTTATCCTAGCTGGAGACATTCACCCCAATCCTGGACCAGTGACTAATAGTAACCACTCTCCTCCCATCTCTTCAACTACTACCAACCACAAATTCCTCAAACTAATTACCATTAATACCCAGAGTGTAAAAAACAAAATATCACTCTTTCATGCTTGGCTAAATCTTACTACACCAGATGTTATAGCAGTCTCAGAGACATGGCTACAACCTAACATCTCTTACTCTGAGTTTTTACCAGCTGGATTTCAAGCACTCAGGTGTGACCGACAAAATAAAAACAGGAGGTGGAGTAGCCTTAATCTATACTAGCCTAGTGAATATCTCTCCCTACCAAAACCCTATTTCTCAGTTCTGCAATGCTGAACTAGTCATAGGAATTCTCAAACTGAATAACTATAAAAGTATCTGTATTATGGCCATCTATATCCCCCCTGGGAATAACATTACCACTCTAGAAAACATTCTCCTATGGTCCTCAACTAACATTAAGCTTCAGACATATATATTAGGAGATGTGAACATTGACTGGAACAAAATCAACAACAACAATCCCTCTCTATCAATCAATCTCCTAAACTTCACTCAGCTAATAAGTGGTATTACAAGACCTAACAGAAACAACCCCCCAGGGTCAACTCTGGACTGGATCTTAGTCTCCCACCCTAATAAAATCTCTTACTCTGGTTTACTACCTGACACTATAAGTGATCATCTCCCAGCCATCACCGAGCTACCCACTCCTCCCCCCACAAACACCAATATACCCACACTCGTAATCTCACAAATTTTAACCCCTCTATATTCTCCAAAACCCTTAAACTAACCAACTGGGACAACATAAAAACTCTCCCACTAGATGAAGCCATAGATTTCTTCAATTCCACCTTCCTGAGCATTCTAAACACTCAAGCCCCACCCAGAACTAAATGAATAAAATCCAACTCCACGCCTTGGCTAACTAAAGACAACAAAACTCTTATGCGACAAAGAGACAAAACCTGGAAACTTTACGAAAAAAATAAACACCCTGTTACCCTCCAAAAATATAAACAACTCTGCAACCTAGCCAAAAAACATGTTATAAAAGACAAAAAATCATATTATATCAAACTTCAGTCTACCCACTCTAAAAATCCCAAACAATTCTGGAACTCCATAAACTCTCTTTTGCATCCAGATACCAAAAGTAATCCCTGTCCTGACAACAAAAAATCTGATACAGAAATTGCTTCCCTCTTCAACTCCTTTTTCACAAACTCTATAGCCAAACTCACTAAGACCTTCCCCAACCACATCTCCTCCCCTACACGCAATCCAACCCCCCCTTCCTCTACTCAACCCTCCTCCCCCAATCCTCCCCTCACTTTCTATCTAAAAACTGTCCCAACCTCCTACATCAAAAAGCTTCTCTCTAAACTAAAGCCATGCTCCAACGCCCCTGACAATATTCCCTCACTCTTCTTAAAGCTTGCAGCCGACGGTATTGCCATCCCTATCAGCATTCTCATTAACAGATCCATGCAGGAATCTTACGTCCCCAAATTGTGTCATGCAGCCTTTATCCTGCCACTCCACAAAGGAGGCAAAAACAATAGCATTTCTAACTTCCGACCCATAGCCATTCTTTCACCAATCTCAAAAATCCTTGAAAAATGCATCCATATCCAACTTATGCCCTTCCTTATCAATAACCAACTCCTTACCCCCACCCAACATGGCTTCCGTCCTGGCCATAGCACAATAACTGCTCTCCTCTCCTTTCTTGACAAAATAAACCTTGCTCAAGACTCGGGAGAAATTGTTTCCACCATTGCCCTAGACCTATCTAAGGCATTTGATACCATCTCCCATACCCACCTTCTAAATCATCTCTCCAACCTCAGTCTATCTCAAAACTGCCTTACCTGGTTCCAAAGTTATCTCTCTAACAGATCCCAGGCCGTAAAATGGCATAATGGCACCTCCACCTTCCTTACTACCCTTACCGGGGTTCCCCAAGGGTCCATTCTAGGACCAATGCTCTTTAATATATTTATCAATGATCTTCACACCGCCATTCCCAACACAAACATTGTGCAATATGCAGATGACTCTACTTTAATCTGTTCTGCTCCTAATCTTTCTGAACTCCAGGCTAAAACCCAATTAGCCTTCTCAACCACTGAGCACTGGATGCTTCAAAACCATCTCTCACTCAATGCCAATAAATCCAAAATCCTTCTTTTCTCTCCCTCTAAAACTATTACACTTGATAAGCAGTCCTTCAATATCTTCAGCCATGCCAACTCCACTGTAGAAGTTGTCCCCTTTGCTAAACTTCTAGGGGTCGCAATTGATGAACACCTGAAATTCGATACTCATGTCCAACTTAATATCAAAAAAACCCACCAGAAGCTAGGCATGTTATATAGAAATGCTCACTTTCTCTCTCCATCTACAAGGCAAACTCTAGCTTCTACCTATCTTCTTCCATCACTACTGTACGGTGCTCCACTTCTAACCAATCTATCTATTACCACCTACTTAAAGCTAGAAATGTGCTACAACAAAATTGCTAAATTCGCAACCAAATCTAAACACTCCTCTCATCACTGCACCTCTCTTCACAAGCTCACCTGGCTAGAGTTTCCTAACCACCTCCTCTTCCTTCAACTTACTACAGCCTACAAATTAATCTTAAAACCCACTGCATGCCCTGCTCTTTCTAATATTTTACCATTCTACACCCCACACAGACCCCTCAGATCTGCTCAACAAAATCTACTTTCTGTATATAAACCAAATCGCCCCCCTGGACAATTTCTCCTTTCCTATTCTCTTGCCAAAAAATGGAACTCCCTCCCATCCCTGCTTAGAACCACTTCAAACTTTGAACTCTTCAAATCTCAGCTCCACTCCCACCTCTCACATAATTGGAAATGTAACTGCATTCTTCCCACCTAACTCCTTCTAATTTCACCTATGCATATACTCCCTCTTGCTCATACTCATTATTTTATATATTTATTTCTTTTTCCACCACAGCTTCCTTGCTCTGAATCCAACGATTGATTACCTTGTAAATATTGTACATACAAGAATGTGTGTTTATTAGTTAGGTGTTGCCGTAGGTGGAGGGAATGACATTTACATAAGCTCCATGCCCTTCAATACCCCCCCTCTCTCTGTTAACTTGTTCCCCATTTTTCTCTTTCTTTGTTGACTTTTTAACACAATACAACTCCTTATATAAGAATTTTTCATTTGCTTGCTAATAACATTTATAATTGTATCTATAATTGTATGCTTGTTGAAATATTTGTGATGCGGGGCTTTTCTCCCCAGGCCTAAATGTAAAACTCTATGTTTGTTTTAACTGTATGCATTGCGGAGCTTTTCTCCCTGGGCCTCCACTGAAAACGGGCCCTCTGGGCCCAGTGGACCTCCCCAGTTATCAAACTGGAAATAAATAAATAAATACATAAATAAATAAATATACCAACTCCAAGATTGCCATATCTCCGAGAAAAGGGAATATTCTTAGAAATGGCATTTCAGACTTGGTATACGTAAGTCCGATCTTTCGGTCATTTATTCTCTGTATTTCAGGAATCACCTTAGCAAGTCCTGACATTTTAAGTGGCTCCTGAAATTAAATTTTGTCTGAATCTTTTGACTGCAATGTCTACCCTTCTCTTGAATACACTGTCAACCTATCTGCTATTAATAACACCCACCTTCACACCCTCACCCAGGAGTCTGCACTCAGTTGAAAAATGGCTAACTTCCAACCAATTGCTACTTAACTCTAACAAAACAAAACTCTCCTATTCCTCCTTAAATCTCTCCAACATCATAAGGCTACCTTTACTGTCTGCTTCCTTAACAACATCATATCCGTTAACTCCTCAAAATTTGGTGTGAGGTTCATCGAATACCAACTAAAGTTTAATTGCCATATTCAACAGTGCATCAAAAGGGACATCAAAATTTAGGCCTGCTATATAGGCATAACAAATTCCTCATAGATGTCTCTAGGCTCTCTCTTGCACAAGCTTTCCTACTCTCCACCCTTCTTTACACCACCTATGTTCTCACTAATATCCAATCCAATCTTCTGTTGAAACTGAAACTCATCTATAATAAAATTGCAAGATTTGCCACTAACCAACCCTACTGCTCTCACCACTGCCTGGCCTTGAAAAAAACCTGCAGTGTCTGGAATTTCATCATCAAATCCTACTTCCCCAGCTTCTCATAGCTCATTCTATCTTACATGAACCTTCCTCCTGTCCCTCTCTTTCTACCCTCATCCAGCCCTATACTCCCAACAGCACCCTCTATAGCTCCCAACAGCATCTTCTGCAAGTCTGTGCACCCAACAAAAATATTGGTAAACTCCTCTACAGCTACTCAATGGCAAATGCTTGGAATAAAATACTACTAAGCATTAGACAGATCTCTAACCCCAACTCTTTCAAAACAATACTAAAGGAAACTCAACGTATATCATGGACATGTGTTTGCTGCGACCCAACTTCATCCACCTCCACTTCTATAATACTATTTGCAGCAACCTTTTCTCCCACCTCTCTCTGCCTCTGCTTCTAATAAAGTCTACTAACAGTCCACAGTTCCTACAGCTTCCACAGCTGTAGTCTTGGAAATTGTCTCTTGCCCTGGACTTATCTCCTGTTTATAGATTTGTTATTTTCTGCTTTGTTTCAACATACATCTCAAACATATTGTAATTATTGTAATTTTAGTTCTAACTCTGTCATGTGATTACTTTTGTTACTTGTACTTTTTGGAGCTTTTCTCCTCGGGTCTCTGCTGAAAAAGGGCTGCTGCCCAGTCAGACTAACCTAATCAACAAATGTCAAATAAATAAAAGTAAACTAAATTAAGTTATGTGGCATCCATCTAGTGATTTGGCTATTATTCCACTAATCATAAATTAACAAAGAGTACACTGACTTATTTATAGTCTGTGACTGGTCTGTTATGATAATCAACCTTTTCTCCTATGACTCCAGTAATATAATATTTCAGGCTTTTATCATTTTATATAATTTAAGCTACCATACAGAGTAAAATGTCAGGGGTAATGCCAGGCTAAGGCAACCACAGTTAAAAATGCAACACACATATTTTTTCATCTGCAATCACTGTGTTTGTTCCCATTGGTTCATAGGTGAATACTAGGCTAATTTCCCTGAAGGGTCATTTTAAGCCTAGCCAATAACCTGAGGTCCAATTCAAACCCTGTACTTTGTGTCAATAACGTCAAGACTTTTAAACCATTTTGCCAAACCCATGGCTTAAGAATAAGATACTTTTGTGTTTTTGAATATAAAAGAAATGGGAATATCTTCTGAAGTATGTTGGATCTTTATACTTGCCGTTTTCTCTTGCGAATATAAAATCATCAAAAAAAAAAAAAAAATGAAAACCCAGGAACAGTCTTTCATTGTAAATATAATCGCTGTAATCTCTGATTAACTTGACAGATTCCATGTTACTAAAGCACCTTGGTAGAACCATGGGAAGGAAGTAAACTTGGTTATACATTGAAAATTATGCTTTTATTCCATTAGAAGCATTGATATGATGAGCAAAAATGGTTTAGCTACTTGTTTTTTTCTCCATTGTTAGAAAAATAATGTTATGTGATGACTATTGTAGAGCAAGGGAAAAAGTAGTGTATAGAACTGTAATGTGCTATGCTAGAAAGTAGTGTCTGTAACTGTAATGTGCTGTGCTAGAAAGTAGTGTCTATAACTGTAACGTGCTATGCTAGAAAATAGTGTCTATAACTGTAACATGCTATGCTAGAAAGTAGTGTCTATAACTGTAATGTGCTATGCTAGAAAGTAGTGTCTATAACTGTAACATGCTGTGCTAGAAAGTGTATATACCTGTAATGTGCTATGCTAGAAAATGTATATACCTGTAACGTGCTATGCTAGAAAGTGTATATACCTGTAATGTGCTTTGCCAGAAAGTAGTGTCTATAACTGTAATGTGCTATGCTAGAAAGTAGTTGATGTTGTTAAACAATGTATTTAACTTATGACAGTTTTAAAAAGTAATTCTGTAGTTTGGTATAACCAGGGAACCTGAATATCTGGAGCAGAGTTTTTTCTGCAGGGATCATGATTCCTGTCTATTTTTATTTACCTTTGTTTTATATCTCTGTGTGCCAACCTATGCATATTTTAATCTGCATTTATACTGTTTTCTTTATTATTTAAGTAAAATTCATTAATTAACCTTTAAGCTCACCACTTATTTTGATGTTATGTGTATATATATATATATATATGTATATATATATATATATATATATATATATTATAGCTATGTAGATGAAAACACACACACATATACATTCATATTTGTGCACTGCTGTTTATGACAGAAGTTAAGCATCATTTACACTGTTGGATAATAAGCTGTGTGGCATGTCTACTTTTAGACTACTTAGGCCTACTACTACTAGTAAAAGAAAATAATTAGTGGATTTCATTTTATTTATTTATTTATTTATTTAAATGTGTTGACCGGGAGTGTCCGACTGGATGTGGGTCCATTTTCAGCAGAGGCCCGGGGAGAAAAGCTCCACAGTAAAATAAACAGACAGTAGTTACATTGGATTACATAGCGATTAACAATTTAACATAGAAATTACTTACAACATATTTACAGATGAAGAACATAGTACATCAGTAGACAACTAGAATCTTTATCTGTGAAGTACATAACAGGCATTAACAAATGTAGCAATGAGAAGTTCCTGCTGTATAATAAGTACTAGGCTTATGAGCATCTGAGCTTGCTATCATCAAGGTAGTTAGTGGAGGTGAAAGAAAGGTAGTAGTTGGATGGGGTGGCTGATATTAGAGTGGGAGTTGCAAGGGCATAGCCAGCATGTTTTTAGGTGCGGTTTTAATAAAGTTTTGAAGTTGGTGCATGATGGTATGGAGGTAATTGTGGGTGGGAGTGAGTTCCATAATTTGGCTATGGCACAAGAGAATAGTGCTTCACCAGCAGAGTTATTGGCTTTAGTGATCTGCAAGTGATTTTTGTTGCTGGATCTTAGTGGTCTGGTGGTGCGATAGGGTTGGAGTAGATTCTGGAGGGATGGGACATTTAGTGGATGGTTTACTAGTTTGTGGGCGAGTGAGAGTTGATACCACTGAAGGAGGTGAGGGAGTTCAAGCCAGCCCAGTTCAGCAAGTGAGAGACAGTGGTGACTACGGTAGGATGCCCCTGTGGCGAATTTGGCGATTTTGTTGTAGCAGGTCTCTAGCTTGTTTAGATCACATTGCCTTAGGTTGGTATATACTGGACAGGCATAAAGTAGGGTGGAGATAAGGTGGTAATTTGCTATTGAAATATTTGCTGCTTTGGTGAGAAATTGTTTATTTCTGTATAATGCTCCTAGTTTTTTGTGGACTTTTTTATGGTCATGGATATGTGAATGTCAAATTTTAGTTTATTGTCTATTTCCACTCCTAGCAATTTGGTGTGTTCAGTTGGGTATATAGTGGTGTTGTCTTTTGCTGTGATGTTAAAGTGAGAGTTGTTTTGAGTATATTTGGTGGGTTGGAAGATGAGTAGTTTAGTTTTGTTTGGGTTGAGTATTAATTGGGCATCGGATAACCATGTTTCAACAGAGGAAAAGGCTTCCTGTGTGACTTTTTGCAGTTTGGGTAGGGACTGGGCTGAGCAGATAATGGTTGAGTCATCTGCGTATTGGATGAGTGTGCCATGTTTGGTGGCAGAGGCTAGATTATTGGTGTAAACAGAGAAAGTAGGGGTCCAAGGATGGATCCTTGGGGAACCCCTATGGAGACAGGTAGTTGGGGAGATATGTCATTCTGCCATACAACGGATTGTTGGTGGTCAGACAGGTAACTCTGAAACCAGTTGGTGACTGATTGTGAGAAGGATAGGTTATTGAGGACAGAGATAAGTTGTTTGTGTGGGACCATGTCAAATGCTTTAGATAGGTCTAGGAAAGTAGCAGAGGAGAGGTAGCCATTGTTTTTATGCTGAAGGATAGTGTTAGTAAAGGAGAGTAAGGCAGTGGTGGTGCTATGGTTTGGTCGGAAACCATGCTGAGTACTGGAAAGGAGGTTGTTAGTAAGGAGGTAGTGTGAGACCTGAGAGTGTATGCATCTCTCTAGTATTTTGGAGAGTGGAGAGAGAATAGCTATGGGGCCGTAATTGGTTAGTTCTGTGGAGGGTCCGCCTTTGTGGAGGGGAATTATATGTGATACTTTCCACAGTGTGGGAACGTAACTTTCTGACAGAGATCGGTTAATCAAGATGGATACTGGGTAGGCCAGAGCATCAGCTGCGATTTGTAGGTATTCACTTGGGAGGTTGTCTGCTGCTAATTTGGTGGGTTTAAGTTTAGTTAAGAGTTTTTTTATGTTGGAGGTAGGTACAGGAGAAAGAGAAGGCAGTGGGGAGATTAGTAGTTGAAAGTGTGGGTTGGAGGGGAAGGGTTGTGTTGTTTAACTAGTGATAGTATGGTTTGGGTGAAGTGTGTGTTGAATAAGGAGCAATATTTTCTGAGGAGTGAGGGATGTTAGGAGGAGGGGTACTGACTTTACCTGGGTGGAGGATGGAGTTTATGGAGGACCAGAATTGTTTGGGGCTGTGTTGTGAGGAGTCTAGGGCAGACTGGTAGTATTGGAATTTGTCCCGTTTTATTAGCTTTTTGACTCTATTGCATAGTTCTAGGAATGTTTGTCTAGCTGCGGGGGTTTTGGTTTTGCGCCAGTGCTCCCAGGCTTTATCCCTGTTTTTCATTTCTGATTTAGTGGTTTTCTGTAGCCATGGGGAGGATCGTGCTTTGGTTCTGGAAAATCTTATGGGGGCATGGTAATTAAGGATTCATACATGATTTAATTTAAGAACAGCAACTGGAAGTCCCTGAATATTTCAGGGCAGTGACAATACTACCATGCCAGGAAGAAACCTACAATGGAGGTGTCTCAATGTGTGTGTGTGTGTGTGTGTGTGTGTGTGTGTGTGTGTGTGTGTGTGTGTGTGTGTGTGTGTGTGTGTGTGTGTGTGTGTTTGTACACAAATAATACTTTGTGCGAAAGGCAGTCATCTTAGATAAAGACATACTGAAAGACCCTGGTTCACAGAGAGAGCAGTGAGACATGGGTTTGTGGGTTTGATATTAAAATCTGATACACAGAAACAATAAGAAATCTTAAAAGGGTCCACTGTCCGATTTCTAAATCTTTTGTTATGCTAAGTAGATCATTTTAGAAGGTAGGTAAAATGACCTAGTGGTCCCTTTTCAGCTACGACTTTGATATAAAATAATTAAGGAAAGGATTACAATTTTTGAAGTATGAGTATGCACAAGAGACAGTACAGTGCAATCAAAACATTATAGATGAGGGCTGCAGACTAGTGAATTTTATGATCACAAAGTTAATAACAGTGGTTGATATACAGTTTGATCAAGTAACATAGATGCATGGATCCACATTTTAAAAAAGCATGTGAGCTTCATATGCACAAGGGCAATGAGTTCTACAGTTAAGGCTCCACTAAGAGAATGCTTTGGTGAGGTAGTACACTTGTGGGTAAAAGGACCAGAGATGTATGATCACAGACTGAGAGCTAAAGTTTTGTGCTTTAGGAAGAAGGCCAGAGTGGGACAGTGTTTCAGGTAAAGATCTTTTCTATATGAAAGAGCAGGAAGTCATTTTAGCTCTGTGAACAGTGGTTAAGGGCGTAGCTTTAACAAAGGTGACATAATGGTGTTCTTAATGAGAAAATTCTATATCACGTTTGTAGACCTTATTCTAGAGGACTTAAAGCATGTTGCTGTTAGTATAAGGACAGAAATAGTCAGTGGAATGCCATAACCCATAATAGGCAGAAGCCCTCCTTTTCTTGTGATACATCTAGCTTCATGGATTATTCAATGTACAGTTTGGTGACATATTTCCAGTTTATGTTGGTAAAGTAGGTTCGAAAGGTAAGCTGGTGGTCCAGCCAGAAGTATTTAAAATGATGGGGAGAGTGTAGAAAACCATTAGAGTGAAGGTTATGGACCAAGTATTGGTAACCTGAGAGTGGCACTTGACAGTCTTAAAGGTCATGAATTGGTTTTATGAAGATAAGGCAAAGTCCCATGGAAATTATTCCATTTTGGATTACTTTCAGATGACCAGTAAGAGCTGAACTTATAGTTTATAGTGATACATCAGAAGAGTATATTACTAAATAGAAAATGCATGTCCACTCAGAAATATAATGCTATTAAAAGTTAACTGTGTTAAATTTAGTGGATTATCACTTCTGATATTGCCTTTAAACAGCTATTAGGCATAGTAAGTGAGTGTACATGGGGCATTGTTATAGCAGTGCAGAGGTACATTTGCCTCCAGTCGTAAGGCCATTTAAAAGTATGATTACATATGATTTTATTGCAGGACAGGAACAGTTATAAAATATCTATTTGAATAAAGCAAGATGAGATAAGTACATATATACAAAATTCTTGCATGTCTTGTATAACTCTGATATAGTTAATCGCAGAATAGGATAGTAGTTAACACAATTCCGAACAAAAATTATCAAATCAACAACATAGTAACTTTTTAGACAGAGATGTTTGGCCCCTACTTACCTTTACTAATTAGGATGGTAATTCAGATACATACCACACCCACATGGATATCTGAATCTAATGTATTAAATTTAGTTATCTTCTTAGCCCATCTGTTTGTGTCTCACTCTTGCATGGCCTATAAACGAATAAAGGAATAACCATTGTTTGGAGTATATTTAAGCAATAATCTATGACTTTGAGTGGGTATATCAGGACTGAACCATGGTTGGTCTTGTTTTATCATGAAGACAAAGCCAGAGTGATTGAACAAATATAGTAATGGGTAAACCCTGATAATACCCTCAAACAGGAGTGGATTATTGCTACTATATAATAACATTATTTAAGAAAGAAATTGCTTACCTTTCTTAAAATAATGTCTTTGTATAATGGCTCATGAATCTTCTTCCACGTTGCCTTCTGTAGGTTGATTTACTGCACATGTGTAAGGGACTTCCATTCCTATGCTTGCACAGTACATCAGTGCAGTGCAGGAGAAGCAATGCAGAAAATTTTTCTTTTGTTTGAAAAAATTGAGATTTTTATGAGAGACAGCACAGAAATACAAGGAAGATCAGGTATGTTTCTGTTTTAGTTTTGCAGAACGTACCTGATTTTTCTTGTATTTTGCTCTGTCCCCCAGCATATGCCAATAGAAAGTCTGGCCACTAAGTGGTACTTCTGTGGTCAGATTTTTTTTCTCTTGATATATGCTTGAGTTACAACAGACACACTGGTTGGGCTGTCCTTTCAATGTGCTCATTTATGAATAGCAATGAGCTGTTGTTGTCTAGTTGCCATTTTAGACATAATCACAGATATTAAAGAAGAAGGGAACATATGTGCATTATCATTTGGCTATATTATAATTAGTACTTAATCTCAATGTTATTTTTAAATGAAAGGATATTTATAATGCTGACCATTTTACTATGAAATACTTACTTCAGCTATCCAAAACATAAGGCAAAAAGAAAATATACATATGTTTTGCAAGTCAGAATTTTCTGTACTAATACCAACAGTGAAGTCAAAAGCATGACTCTGTGGAGATGCACATAAGCATTCACATGGATTGCAAATGTAAAATCTCAGTACACATTTTTTCTTTATGAAAAAAGTGACTCTGTAGAACAATTCACTGGAAAATGTAAGATATTTTTTTCCTCTTGTATTTAAAAGAAAAAAGCCATTAACAAAATCAAAATGCCCATAATGCTGAAACCATTAAAAAGAGAATTGTTTAGACAGATTTAGCATATATAATCACCAGAGTAAATAAGTGTCATTATAGTCCTTATGGACTGTTTGTTATTCTTGTGGCTTTGCTTGAGTTTGCGCATCTTTGTAGAAAGATTTGTATTATCACACTTTTATTGCCAATTGTTTTCATGCCAGAGTCTTAAATAGCAATCATTTTCATAAGTGATCAATTTTTTCTTAGTGTGTGTCTCCATTTTGAGACACTTATCATACTCCCTATAATGTCCTGTATAATATATGGAGCTGGTCTTACCAAGGAGTTTGTTTGCTCTTATAGAGCAGAATTTCATCTTGTATTACTGTTCATAGCCTCTCTGACTCTCTCTTTCTTTCTGTGATGTCTCTGTTCCTACGAGTGCAGGTTCTCAACATTTCCTGGAACACATTGAGTGTTGTTGTTAAACTGCTTTATGGAGGCTTCCCTATGTTATGAATGAATCACCTGTAGCTTCACAGCAAAGTGAATGCATCCTGTTTCAATTGTTTCCCCTTCATGTTGGCAATATATTGATCACTTTGTTGATATTGACTATTAACGTTTGTATTATCTCATTCAGCTGTGGCCATAAAGGAGTACATTTCTTACACTATGTCCTAACAGTTTGGCAGCAGTGGTTTAAGTAGAAGCTGTTGAATGGTGTTACATTATCTGACTTCACCACATGGAGATTTTGTCCATTACAAGGAATGGGCATGTTCCCGATATAGATGTTGGTCACTCTGCAATAGAGAATCTGTAATATTCATTCATTAAAATGTACTTAGAGCTGCTTATAGGATCATAGAACTTTATGCTGACTTCTTCCCACATGCCTTTTTGTGATTCTAACATCTTTAGTGATATACTATCAGGCCTATCAGTGCTAGATTGACATAGCATGCAGTTTTTGATAACACCCTTTGTCATGTGCTCTCTCAAACAGTATGGCTTCCTTTACAATGGATGTGTTTTTTACAATGCTTAAATTTGCTTCATGATGTATTGCTGTCACTTTAGATAAAGTCAACCACATTTTTAGCTCATCTAGAGTGTTAATGTCTTTATGACCATTGGAAAACACTGCCTTTAATTCTCTCAGATGAATACCTAATGGATGAGTGTGTCTTATGAAATGTGTACTATAGCTTACCTTGACAGGAAGACCTCTGGTATTTGTAATATTGCTTGGACAAGCTAACTGGTGCAGCTTCTGGACCATGTTAGAACCGATTGATAAGCTGCTCTGAGGAATGCTAAAGAAAGCCACAATAACTCAGTTTTCTCTTTGCTTAACTCACAACTGTCTCTTTATTGTTAGACCACATTCTTTCACTCTCTCATGTACCTTTAGGAAGACCTTATTGTGCTCTGCTGTAGTCTTGTCAAATTTTATTTTGTCTCCAGTGAAATTTTTCCACATTGTATTTTCTATATTACTTACAGAATGATTTACAGGAAGAGTTCTGTAGCTGAAATGACATAAGTAAGAACATTTTAGTTCTTCTAAAACCATCGTGTGTGCCGAGATAACCCAGGCCTAACTAGTGGCATGGGCATCATAGCAGTCATTGAGTCAGTGTGGACATGAGGCCATCACTGGTTTATACATTCTGGGAGGAGGGAGGGGCAGTCCAACCTGCAATGTTAGTCAGGCTGAAAAGAGAGGTTCATGGTAGCCTTCATTATGCATCTAATGGAGCACATGTGCATATGAGCAAAGGCATAGCAGGCCATTACATGTGTGAGTGCACATACCAGCATCTGGAGGTAGGGTTAGTGCTGCCAGTAAACTGAAACATCTGTCATACTTTCCTGGGAGGCAGCAGCAGCATCATAATCAGCCATTACCCCCATGATGGGGAACAAATGGGTATGGTCACTGTTCACTGTAGGGCTTGATGATCAACAGGGCTAAATGAATCCATAGAAAAAAGTTTAGAATGTGTAGAGAAGGTAATTATGGGCCTGCTGTGAGTGTAAAGGTCAATCTGATGGTGTATTAACCCCGATGTCGGCCATAGTGAACACAGTTCCTCTATTTATCTCATGCCAAAAATGTGAGCATATAATATATCTTCCTCAATATGACTTAATTAGCAGCTTTCATGCCTACAGATCATTTGGGCTTTTGGGTTTGTGTGATATCAGAGCTCAGAAAACCTTAGATGTTTGCCCTGACACTTTCTCAGTTTTGTTCTGCTATTATAATGTTTTAGTTCATTCCCATTATTTTGTCTCGTGAAAAGGGATTCTCTGTCATCAGTGAAGTTTCTATTACTTAGTATTTCCAGGTACAGCTGAGTGGCTTGTGTTAAAATCTGATGATTTTTTATCTTGACACTGCACTTAAACTTTTCACTGTGCTTATTCAGCAATGGCGGTAACCACATGAACCTTTTGAAAATACTATGGTTTGTTTATTTCTGTAAGATGTAATTTCTTTGCTGTGGGAGTAATAAACCTTTTACTAACAGCACACAAAATGTTGCAATACTCTGTTTCATTTCATTCTACTCTCTCAACAACTATTTAGTAAAAATTATTCCTTTGAATGGTAAGCAAATATCATTTGACTTCTTACTTTATGCAGGCTGTGCTTTTAGGTTCTCAAAACCATCACATTTCAGAATGCACATTGATATTTCAGATCATTTTTTGCTTTCTGATTATTTAAATTTGCAGTTACCTGTAATCAGACCATTAGGACTTTTCTCGTTCACTGTGTACATATATATATATATATTTATGTATATATATATATATATATATATATATCTCAAGCTTGCTATTTTGATTTGAGTAAAGTGAGGTGCTAACTGTACCTATCTTCTTCTGAACTAGCCAGATTGTGATGCCGTTCTATATTTCAAGTAAATATCATTCTCATTTTATTAGTTTTATATTTGCCCTTACAAATTTTTGCAGAATGGTTTAGCATTTTGCAAAATACACACCCTACCAATTGCTGAGCAGTCTCTTGCAAGTAATAATATCCCTTACAGAATTTGGAAACTTTCTTTCCAACATAGTCTCTCTCCTTGCTTCTTTACTTTTATTATTCTCTCTTCTGAAAGGTTTTGGTATGTGAACATACTTTTGTTTAGTATGGCACTAAATAGTTTTTGATATGCTGAGCTTTCTAATCACATATTTTATCCAGTTTGGTCACAGCCCATTCAGTGTGATTTCATTACCGAAAAAAGGGTGCTTTGGGAGTAGTGGAGAGCAGTGCCCACCCCTCAATTCTAATCTTATGCAAACAAACCCCAGGTTGCACAAACTAGGGTTTGAGGGTGTGAGGAAAAAAACTTTTAAAACCTCATTGTTTCTATGAATTGTGATCATAAGTTTTGATACAATAAATCATTAAAATTCTGATTTACTGCCTTCAGTCTAGATTTCTCTTCAGATATTTCAGTTACCTCTCTCTCTATCTGATATCTCTAAAGACCTACTAGATTTTTTGCAAATGGTATTTTCCTGACTTTCCCTGATTTCAAATTCTTTATGATTTGAATGATTTGGGTTTTAATGTCAACATCTAAAGTTACTTTTACCCATATATTTCAGTCTTTAGTTCATAACTATTGACTCTTGAGTGTCCTGAACTGTATTTCTGAATTTGTACACTTTTCTTTTGCTGGAAGCACTTTACCAGGTTTTCTTGTACTACATTATATGGATGTGCCTCATTCAACATTGTCTGATAAATTCTATAATGAATCCTTTGTGAAATGCTGAAACAATGCATTTGTCTTGTTTTACTTGTAATGCTTGGTGCATTTAGATAATTATAAATTCATGTCAATGACATCTGCCAAAGTTGCAGTAGAAAATGTTACTTTCCAAGTCTGACACATTTTGGTAAGCTCCATAGCTGAGGTGCAGCTTCCTATGTTTCCTTGTACTACAACTGTATTCTCTTATGGCCCCTTTCTTTACAGCAGTCACCCTTATGTACTTACACTACTTACGTTTGAAGGAAAAGGTTTGTAGTTTTAATATTATATGAACTTTGCTACTCTCCTTTCATGTAATGCCTCTCACTTTCCTTCTTTCAGCACTTTAGTTTGCCTCTGTCTCACAAACACGTTTGTGTGTGGGCAAACACACACACACACACACACACACACACACACACACACAGTGTGTGTGTGTGTGTATGTGTGTGTGTGTGTGTGTGTGTGTGTGTGTGTGTGTGTGTGTGTGTGTGTGTCTGTCACAAAATGACTGTTCTGACTTTTTTCTTTTGCCAGTTTCAGTATGGGAATAGAAATAAATCAGGAGTCTGTGAGGAGCAACCCTTAGTCACACCGATTGCTACAAATTTGTAAGAAACCCCAAAGTAACATATATCTACAGTAAAAAGGGTATACTTCAATGTACAGATGGAGATATTATATTAGAGTAAACTCAAATAAAAGCAAGCTTTTTACCAGTGATTTACAAGGAGACTACAACATTAATGAGGAATGTGCATGATATACTAGAGTATGTTATGTCAGTTTTCCATACCCAGAAAGTAGAGCCATTTGGATTATTTCAGCACTTTATATTGGGATACCCTACACTTAACAGTAACTGTGGTTTAGCAGAATGTTCTCCAAGAATGTGACACTTCTGCTGGACGAGCAGTCTCTGGATGAATTTGTAGAGACACTATTCCTTCACTATGGATTACTCTTTGAATACACTTTTCAACATTACAAAGCAGAGACATTAATGTTTACATAAAGCTATATAAAATTTAGGGAAACAGATCTCATGAGCTATGAAAATCAAGCTGAAGTGAGAAAAACAAACTGAACAGATGCAGCACTTATATCTGATACAAAATCATGTGTGTTAGCTGCATATCAGTCCAAAAATCTTTGTGGACATATCTGGGTGCTTTTGTAAGGTTTAGTGTCAATAAAAGTAACAGATATAAATCAATTGAAAGAAAAAATACAAAGTTATGGATGCTGTACTTGAGGCATTTAAATTTTTTTCTCCCAGTAATTCTTCAAGCTTTTCTGATTAAAAACATTTAATTGAAATGGGAAGATCTGATAGCTAGGTAGACATTTGTTTAAAAGGCTATCCCTCTGCAAAGTGTAGATTATAATCTGACACACCTGTACAAACATATAAATCTTATTTTGATGAGTTGATAAGTCCATTTTGTGGTCTGCAAAACTGCCAGAGATAATTCTGATAACCCCATTAAATAAACATACTATTGGACTGAATCTCATAGGATGAAATGTCATGTTTATACAGCTGAAAAGGGGAGGAAAATGAGAACCTTACAGCTGAGTGATGTAATGGAAGTACATATTTATAACAAATCATAACATTTCTGTTTTGAGTCATTTTGTTTTTTACACTTGTATCTTTTCTAAGTATGTCTTATGCTCTAAAATGCTGTCTGACTTAAAAATTATTACAGAGAAAAAAAATACTGCAATCAAAATGGATCTCTTTTATTCTGTATACACTAAAGTTAACACTTGTTATTCATTGCTTTGCCTTTATTTCAGCCCCTACAGCATCTCTAATGTCCATAATAATATTTTTTCCAATATTATTCCACTGTCGTTATTACCACTTCATTTTCTGACTAAACATTTTCTCTAGCTTCTCCCTCTTCAGTGACACTGTACTTTATCAATCCTGACTCAGCCTCAACCACATGCTTATGAGACAGGGGCTCAAATGATGTCATGCCTTATGTAAAGTCCTGTGATACTGGAATTATCTATGTTTAAGCACATGGACCTAGCATACTGATGGTGCATATCATAGGATCATATAGGAGGTTACTAGGCTAATGACTTTAGACCCTTGTTCATCCTAGATATTTATGTCATTTTTCCCAATTATCAATGCCCATGGGCTATAATGGCTTTGGTATATGCCTGTAACTTGGGATATCTATAAACTGCCCTATCCATAAGGGTCACAGGTGAGAAGCCAGGGGATAATTTGCAGTTTCCAATTCATTGGTCCAAACTGCATTTGTATAGGCTTGGGGAAGACTTCTGTTTCACATGAGTGGGGAGTCTGTTTCAGACAAAGGGGTAATCTCTGAGACACTTGCCTGTCTTTTCAACATGTTTTGTTTATGTCACAGACAAGGTTTAGATCTTTAGATTGGGTATTTCTAGTGCTGTTTTGTTTTGGGGATGTGTAGCATATCCCTCAGGGCTGGTTCAGAGAATGCCTTGTAACTTAGGCATAGATCGTCCCTCAGTAGGCTGCAGGAGACTGGGTACATGGACAGAGCTTTGAGGTGGTCTACATAGGACATATTATTAACACCTTGTATTCTTTTAGTGAGGAAACTTTGTGGCCACTCTAGCTGTTGCAAATGCCTGGTTAGGTAGATGCTGAAGGGTGCATTGTTCTTGATTTACATGTCTAATGAGAGCTCAGTATAGTGACACTATGATCTCCTTAGATCTGGATGTCCTGCCCTTACTTATCAGTTGCACCACATAGAAGGATTTTCTCAACACCATGGACACATGGTGATCAAAGTCAGGTTACAGTCAACCTCTGTTCCCAAATTCCATACCACTGGGTCTAATTTTAGGGGAGTGTTATCAATATTGTAATTTGCAGGGGTAGTCATCTTCCCAAAGGGTATCATTTAATTATTCATATGCATTTTTTTTTTAGTTTTAGGCCATGGTTCTGGCACCAGTTATTTGTCTGTGTCAGATCTTCTTGGAGGATATTTACATCTTTTGTAGATTCAATGATTGCACCCAGCTTGCAGTAAGCAAATTTAGTCAGCCAAAGTCCCTCTACATTTGCCTTGACTTCAGATAAGTATATTCCAAACAGGAGAGGTCCCAGTACAAAGCCCTATTGGACACCACTAGTAACAGGCCTGTCGGTGGAGGTGGATTTCCCCACCATAACGTTGTGTTTTATCTGTGAGCCATTTGGCTGTCCATTGGGTGACGCAGGGATTTATGCCTAAATTTATGAGTTTGTCTATAACAGCAGAGTCTGGTTTTGTATCAAATGTCTTTGCCAGGTCAAGGTACCATTTTGCTGTTGTACATGACTCTAGTGCCTTTTTGGTGAAACCTGCCAAGTTTAGTAGCATAACCTGCATTTGTCAAAACTGAAATGGGTCCAGTGTTTCAAGATAGGAATGTCTTTGGTTACCAGGTCCACAATGATTCGTTTCATGGCTTTGCATGTAAGACTAGTCAATCCTATGGGTTTGTAGTTCCTGGAGTCTGTTGATGGTCCTCCTTTGTGTAGAGGGGATGACAGATGCAGTATTAATTCCTTAGGGATGAAGGTTGTCTGGAGGCTGTAGCTGTATAGAGATTCAAGTGGGCCTGACCGATCATGTTTCAATCTATTTAGGAGGCATCCTGGGATATTATCAGTACCCATCGATGCAGTGCTTTTAGCGCTGGAGATTGCAGTGAGGACCTGATCTTTAGTGATAGTTGGAGGAGAATTAGTAGTTTGTTTCCTGGGGGGAAACTAGGGGTGATAGGGAGGTAAAATTGGAGCTAAATTTATCGGCCAGCAAATTTGCTATTTGCCCGGGTTTGGTATGTGACGTTCCATTTACTATTAGTTCAGCACACTGTTGGGTGTTCCCTTTAAGGCTGCATACATAACTGAAAAATGCCTTATGGTTATCCTTAGCCTGATAGGCTGTTTCTGCCTCAAAGTTGGCTTTGGTGGACTTGATTAGTCCCCTGACTTGCTTGTTGAGACTGATGAGAGAGTTTCTTTTTTCTTTTGGGCATAGCACTTCCTGTTTTTGGACAGATTTTCTTTTCTTTCTTTTCTTGTACAGCCTATTTATACTGGGGATCCACCATGGGAACTTGTTTTTGGAGTTTGTCATAAGCTTATTTTGGTTTGGAACTGTTTCTGTGCAGTTATTTACATGCATGTACAGTATTTCTATAAACATATCTGCATAGGTCACTGTGTTTCCTGAATTTGAGAGAACTTGGAATTTAGCTATACCTTCACTTAATAGAAGGTAGTTAGCCTTGAGACTGTTTTAATAGGCTCTGGGTTTTTTGGGGAGTTAAGCCTTTATTTTTATTTCAAGGGTTACTGCTTGGTGATATGATCTGACCAGTGAGAACATTACATGGGGTGGGAGGGGCGTGCAATGTTCACTCATATTTTTGAGTACCAGATCCAGGATATTCGTACCCCTAGTAATTGTGCAGACTAACTTTTTCATTGACAGAATTCAGGAATCTTTGAGCCTGCATGTTAGTGTTTGTGTATGTATCCCAGTTTATACTGGGGCTGTTGAAATCACCCATGACTATGGTGTTAGGCTGAACTTTAAGTAACTGCAATACATTCAAGTATGTGGTATGGTTATCCTTGGTCATAGACAGGGGCCTATAGCTAGCAAAGATATGGTATTGGACTTTACCTAAGGTCAGTTGGATATGGAGTAGCTCAAGCATGTCATATTGTTTAACCAATCTTGAGTTGTGCTTACTTTTTATGTAGATTGATACACCTCCAGCTCTTGTCCCTTTTTGTGCAGTAGCTGGTCTAAATGTGTGGAAGGCATTATAGCCTTGCACTGCTGTGGTGCCTACCATGGCTTTAGACCATGTCTCAGTAACTACACAGATATCAACACTCTCCAAGGTGTGGAGCACCTCCACGGAGTGGAGCTTGTTGTTGAGAGTCCCAGCATTGAACAGTATCACCTTTAATTTATCTTGTATAGAATATGTTGAAAGATTTATAAGATCATTATTGTGCAAAAATGGCACTACGGTTGATAATGTGTTGGCCAGTATCCAAAAGCCTAGTGGAGACAGGTGCAGACCATTGCTGGCAAAGCAGCATGGTATGTCGATCATGTCATCCCAAGCTGACAAATTTGGACCCCCTCCCTTAGAATGACACCAGTAACAAAGCCAATTGATAGTCAATCAATCATTATCTGTTTATGTTGTGGTATCACTCTTGAAGAAGGAAGAATGCTGCCCAATGCTAGGCTCACACCTGCTTGGGACACATAATTTGAAAGCTCTATCATATCTCTCTTCATATAGTCCAGGGAGGTATGTCTCAGGTCAATAACATGGACTATGACAGAGTCATACTGGTACTTGTGCTTCATTGTCTTGAGTGCATGTGTGGTCTGGCAGATCCTTGCCCCTGATAGACAGCTGAGTGTGACCATCTCCTTACTCAGCCTGATGAGTGGGACATTAGTGTGTCTCACAATGGAGTCACCAATGACCAGTATATTGAGTTGTGTGGCATTTTACCTTAAGGACTCTCAAGGCAACCTGTTTGGAGATATCAGTGTCTGTATTGGAAAGGTTTGCCTTCAAAGAAATAGCATGATTACACCTGTTGCATACCGTGTGAGCCTGCTTAAGAATAAGGTGTTTGTCAGTAAACATGAGACAATTGCTATGTTGTCTCAAGATGCCCATTTCCCCCAGGCTGGCGACAGAAACAGTAGGAAAGTGCACATCCACAGCTGTGGATCCTCTTTTTTGTGATATATGAGGGGTGGTATGATCAGGGTTTAAAGTTTTGTGCTGGGAGGAGAGGTCTAGGATTGATATTAAACAACATTATTGGGGTAATGATTCTCAGCAGGCTGCTCTACCCTCTTTTAATCTGACTGAAGCCATGACAGACCTGGATATGTATACTGAAAAGCATAATTTTTACAACTGTAAATTAGTGTAACAGTATTCCTGTATGAAACTTTTGACTTTAGCTCATTTTTGTTATGATTTGTTTAGTTTACTTTAGTTTAGGGCAGTAGGGCTATGATCAGTCGTATTCAGGAGTCTTTTTCATACCTTTACCTGTATACTATCATTTAATACAAAGTGAAAATAACAAAAGAACGGAGCTACTGAGATCACTGCAAAAATTCCTTTAATGGTGCCTCCTGGTACTACCTTCAAGGGATACTAAACACCATTTACACAGTCAATTTATATAAATTTTGATGCTTAAAATTGGTCTTATTAACACTTCATTATTGAAACCAATTACTGAGAAAACCATTTACTATTTAAAGTGCAAGTATAAATAGTGTCCCAAATGCCCCAATATAACATGCATCTCCCTAAAACCTGAATTCTTAACACACTTGAATATATTTTAACTATGCTAATTCCACACCCAAAACAGGTATGTTTTAGATATATAGATTTAATTCCAAGTTTAAACCAGTAGGATGCAATGTATCAAAATTTACAATGAACTTACTTTCCAATGACAACAATTTTTGCACAAAATCATCACCCTGATTACATTTGGGCTTAGCCAAGACACTGAAAATAAGTTAGCTTCAGACTCCCCATGCACAGTGTGAAAATGGTATGCCACTGGACTATCCAACCTACTATGCCCGATATCTCCCAAATTTTCCATGATGCGTTTTTCAGCCATTCTTTTTGTTTGTTTGACATACCACCTAGTAGGTGTACATCCACAAACAATGACATATATCACCTCACATGAACAACAATTAAATCTGTTCCCTGTTTTATATACTTTTTTGTTGATCTTTTTGCCATTAAAATTCCTCATCCTTCTACAAACCATACATTTTTCACAAGGGAAACTATCTGTTGGAAAACTTCCATTCCATGATTTACTTCTATTCAGCGGCTCATTTAAATTCAAGAATCTGTTGAATGAAAAATGTGACCCTCTCAGGAAACAAATCATGATGATTTTCCCCTTGTGAAACAATTGGCCAGAACCTTTCCACCAGCTGTTTCAAATTTTCAGAAAAAGGAGAGAATCTACTCACAAAAAATATTTTTTCCTCATCCTTTTCAATGCGTTTCCTTTGTCTAACTATATTGTTGTCACTAGATGTCCTACTGTGTCTATCCACATACTTATGAGGACTCTTAATCATACCTTCAGCCCTTTTCAAAACGTTTTTGTCATACCCTCTAGATGATAGTCTCCTTCTTACTTTGTTGAACTAGATACTTATGCTTGCTTTATCAGATGTATTATATAAACATTATTTTATATTCTCCATAAGGTAATGAGGCCAACAAATGTGAAGGATGCATGCTACTTGCCAAAAGAAAATTATTGTCTGCTGTATCTTTAGTAAAAGGCCTAAAACCCATCACCCTATCACTTCCTACAAAAAATTCTACATCCAGAAATTGCACAAGTTCTCTGTGTCTTGTAGGTGAACTCCAACCCATATGCATTACTCTACACTTCATCCATGAACTCTTGAAACTCATAAATCTCATCTTTGCAAACAAAGATCAGGTCATCTATAAATCACTTATAGACTACACCCCTTTGGGAATAAAACATAGTGTTATAAATAAATAGATTCTCAAAATGGCCCATAAAAATGATAGCATATGCTGACATAAGCTGTATCACCTCTTTGCAAAAAAGTATGTTTTTCAAATTGGAAACAGTTATGTGTTAAAGAAAACTCCAATAACTTTAACACAAAACTAGTTCTGAGGCCTTTCCCCATTATTTTAGCCACTGCTTCCAATCCCAAGGAATGGCTAATACTGCTATACAAAGACCTGACATCCACGCTGGCTCAATATAAATTATTGTCCCATGACATACCACCTACTAGATCAGAAAATTCCTTACCATTTTTTATGTGGGAATCTATTCTTGGCAAATAACTTTTTAATTTGTGCATCCAAAAATATTCCCACATTTTGTAAGTAGGCCCCTACTCCTGATACTATGGGTCTCCCTGGGGGATTTTCTAAATTCTTATGGCACTTCGGAACAATAAAAAATCTGGCTTCCTTAGGATTTTTTATATATGACCTCTTAACATTACACGGAGAAAAAAAGTCCAGTCTTTCACACCTTTCTAATAATTCCAATAACATGGAATTATATCCTAGCATAGGATCGTGGTCCAACGTTTTGTATACCTTATCATCGTTCAGCAAGTCATAGGCCATTTTATTATATTTATCCCTGGATAAGATGACCCAGTTTCTTCCCTTGTCTGTTTGGGTGAAAACTAAACTTTTGTTTTCTTCGCGTAGCTTTTGTAATGCTAGCCGTTCACTTTTATTCAAATTAGATCTTATGTCTTTTAATAAACTTGTGATACTCCTTTTTAATCTGTGTGTTTAAAACATCTTGAAATGTATTAACAGTTGTTGACACTTTAGGGGGAGCAAAAGAACTGACATAAGGTACATGCAGCACTTGCACTCTACCATACCCAGTTACAAAATGTTCCTCCCCAACATTTTCATCACCGAAATTATCATGAACATCCTGCCCATCACCATGATAGTCCCCAACATCCATAAATTCATATTCATGCAATGACAAATCCAACAAAGAACTATTATCATCCTGTGTACTTTTCTCTAGAGACGTCCTTTGATTATCCTATAAAGTCCTATTGTGAAAGAACACTTTTAAATGTAACTTTCTACAAAAATGGGCTACTTCTAAAAGTAAGTCTGCCAGGCTGGGAATACATGGGACAAATTTCATCCCTTTGCTTAACAAGTTAGCAATGTCATTGTCAATGTTCAAATTCAACAAATTTATAATGTTAAGTTCATTCTGTTCCACATACCTAGTAGTGGAATAAATGTCCAAACTGTGTTGTTCATCACAAGCTGGAGTAGCCCCCCCTTCACTTTTTTCTTTTATTGTTGTTGTTGCTGCAGCTGCTGCCCGTTGCCCTGCCATCCTTGTCCACAGCTTCTGGTTTGATGAGGACCCGGATGTTGCTGGGCTGCTTTTGCTGTTACTGAATTTAAATTTTCAAATGATTGGCTTTTCTTTCTGCTACACACAGTCTCAGTTGAAGAAAACAAGGGATCTCTCGATACTTAAGATCTGCTCTCTGCCTGGCTGTTATTGGTTCTCCCTCTTGCTGGTCTCCTAGGTTTTCATTGCCATGAAAAGATCAGGTTATTCTGATAATCTCTCATGTCAAGTTCCGACTTTCTTTTTTTGACTGATAATATCCCCTTCTGTTTTATTTACTCTTAACCTGATCACCTTCACCTTATTGGCAAACAAAAATTCAGAGGTTGCAGCTGTAAGCACTACCTGAAGGTGCAAAATCTCCATTTGTACCTTCTCTCGCAACCTCTGATTCTGCCTTACCAGTATTTAAGCCAGCCAAGTGTACAAGTTAAAAATACAGTTTTCCACTCCTCGAATAAGTCACTCGCCTCCTCCGTAAAGTCAAAAGCAGGTAAACAATAGACTCTAACGCCCCATGGAGTCATGTTGTTGCTAATATTTTTTTCCAAGAGCCTGGTACCATAAAAGAGATTAACCTCTTTTACTAAAAGTCTCTCAAATTCACTTTCATGACTGCTAACATTACCCAAGGACCATGGATCACAAGCATCAAATTTCTCATCCCTCTCCTTCCATAAATCAGTGAAAACAAGTGGGACATTCTCCGACTGTGAACTGGACATCATAAACTCAATGATGCTCCACAAATATCTTAAAATTACTAAATATAAAGGAAAAACAAAGTGAAAACAACAAAAGAACGTAGCCAATGAGATGACTGCAAAAATTCCTTTAATGGTGCCTCCTGGTACCTCGGCTGTTGCCTTCCAGGGATACTAAACACCATTTACACAGTCAATTTATATCAATCTTTAATCAATCATTTAATACAAGGCACACTTCAAAAAAAAATTCACGCATAATTCAGACTGTTTTTCTTTGATTTATGATAGGCAGAACTTTAGGAAATCTCTAAAATCAATGAAATGTGATGTTAAGATTGTGCTTTAGTTTATATGGATGTGGTTTTATCAAACATGTGAATGGACCACTAAGAAATGTTTACTTCCATAAATCATTTCTTACAGATTCATGTTCATATGTGTACAGATGACCTACAGTGATATCCAAAAACAATGGAACATAGGGTCTGACATTTCAGAATAACAGGACTGGATGAAGGTAAACAGGCAGTGTGTTTGTAGTAAGGAGGAAATAACACTGGAGCAGATAAAAATGCATCATCCATACCCCAGAACAACATATTGCATGCTACCTAAATGTGTAAAAGGCATTAAGTTAATATGTTGTTCAGCAGCGTTTTTTTTTTTTACTGTGCATTTCAGAGCAAAGTGCAACTAATGAGCTTGTTCATATTTCTAAAGCCATCATACAGTCAGTGTCATGTGGCAGACATGCTGTCTGTAATATAATGCCAGCTGCTATCAGTTATGTAGCTGGTGGCCATATACCCTATGTTATATTCGTTCTTATTTTTCCACTCTCTCTCTCATTTTATATATATATATATATATATATATATATATATATATATAGTATAAAATTACACACACACGCGTGTGCGCACACACACACGCACACACCTATACATATTAAGGGCATGTGAGGTATTTTGTTATAAAAAGGAAATGTATGCTACCATTATTACCTCACTCTTGGTTGACTATAAAGTGTACTAGGTTTAAATTCATTGAGATCAAATCCCCTATGTCGCTGTTCCCTTTAGAAGTTCAGCACCGGTATGGTTCCATTTCCCATGTCAGTACCAATTCCATTGCTGTTGGCATTTCTCTTTTCTCAACTACTTTAGAATGTTTTGTATGTATAAAACACCAGTGAGTGATGCCTTTTGGTGAAACTGGTTTGCCATTCTTATGAAGCCACTGAGCATATGATTATATAAGGAATTCATTATCAAATTAATGCTAATTTTCAAGGTTTTTTCAGTGGGTGTGTATTGTTTTTTTGCTTGTAAACTATCTAATATCTATATGTATGTGTGTGTATCTCTCTCTATATATATATATATATATATATATATATATATATATATATATATATATACATACACACACACACACACACACACACACACACACACACACACACACACATGTAAATATGACAGAACTGTGGGCACCATGATAATAGTAGAAAACATCTCTCTCATTCCTGTTTTAAGGGCAGCAAAATTGTGAATGTAAAAAAACCCTTAATGGCATCTGTCTATTTTTCAAAATGTAGTATTTCAGTTTTAGCAACAGTGTTTAATGTATTTTTCGCAGTGATCATAACATTTTAGCTCTTTTGATTCCGTGGACATTTAGAGTTTATAAGCATTACTTATTTAATAAATTATGAAATGTAAGAGAGATAATTTTGATATATTTTCTACTTTTCTGTTATGGTTTTACAATATTTTATGTATTTTTTTTTGAATTATCACTTTCAACTGTTCATTTATTTAATTGGTCAATCTTTCAACAAGTAAAATGTGATCTTTGTAAATTCTTCAATTATTTTTTCTTTCAAAATGCAGAAGAGCTGTTAAAGAGTTAAGCTAGCTTATCAAATATGCACACTCTGACAAAGGGGGATACTGCAGGCCCAGATATCTGGAATTTTGTAAATAATGATATGTCATTTGTGAATATTAACGTGATTCATATAAGATGCTTGTGTTACAAATATATTAGAACTGTATGTCATGTGTATATCAAACTGCCTGAAGGTATTTGCAAAGCGCTGTTTGAAATGTAACCACAGTGTACCCTACTGGAAAAGAACAGAAATGTACATGCACTATTGTAACTGTTTACATGTATATATTTTAACAGTGGAAACTGGGATACAGGAGGTTAACCTCAGTCCAGTAAATTTTAGAAAAATAGCTGAAATTAAATTACTTTAGGGCTACACAATAAAATATATATTTCAGTTTTATGCAGCAAGGAGACACAATGCCTAAACTAGGGGGCTTTCTGTATTGTCCCTAAGGTGAAATAATTGCTAGTTTTGAAATGTGAGGGAATGCAATTGTTTTATGCCTTCCAGCATCTTCCAAAAATTTGAGGTCTATGTATTCTCACAGGTAGATGCTAAATACTGCTAGCTTCCAGCAGTGGGGGTTTCACCTGGGATAGAGTCAGATGGCAAGAAATGATGTCATTCTGCAAGCTATCCCAGCAGTAATATATTCATTTGAGAAGTCTCTGAGAGAGAGAGAGATAGACAGTATTCTGTATTCTGTCTTTGACATGACAACAACTAGAAGATCCAGTCACCACATCTGCATTGCTCTGTAAGTTTCTAGGGAACAGTGTAATTCTCTTGGATATAGTCAGGAATATAGTGAAGCTTAGTTTAGATATTTTTCTTTATTTCAGACTGTCCTGCAATGTTGTTTTAAATACTTCCTGTGATTTTGAACTCTGATGTCACTGTAAATATACATTTAGTATTGTCTTGCTTTTTATTATTTATTATTTAGGCCAATCCTAATAAGCCTTGCATTTGGTAGAACTACCATTTGTATTAATAGTAACATTACACAGTAAGACTGGACACCCTTTGATAAGGGCCTTAAAGTAGCTGATAAGGAGTTGTCTGTTGGCAGTGATAACTACCTTATAGTCTGGGCAAAAGCTAGTAAACCTGTGCCAGCCATTCCCAGTTGTGTGTGTGTGTGTGTGTGTGTGTGTGTGTGTGTGTGTGTGTGTGTGTGTGTGTGTGTGTGTGTGTGTGTGTGTGTGTAAATTAAACCTCAAAGAGTGTATGCATCAGCTACTTGGACAGGGACATGAAGCACTGGATGGACAGAGAGTGTGCTGGAGGTCTTGCCTTGGCCACTCAGCTGAGATCTGAACTCTATAGCTGTGCCAGTGGGGAGTCTTATTGGGGATCTGGAGAAAGAGGGAGAAACCAGCCTGGACTGACTATGGTCTCTGTGTGCTCTTAAGGGAAATTGCACTTGATGCAGTGAGCTGCAACTGGAAATACAGTGTGTGTACCTTGTCATCCTCCCAAAATATGTTTCCCACTGGTGCCAGTGGTTAAGACTGAGGCTCCTTGATTACTGGTGGGTCATCACATACACACATTTGCAGTGCCTAAACATTTCTTCTTCTTCTTGAAAGGGTAGTTCAGGTAAAGAGAAAGTATTACCTTTGGACACCCCTCATCCCAAGAAGCATATGACTGTGGAAACCAGCAACTTAACAAAGTGCAATGTTATTTTTTTGTTTCAAGTAAAGAATTCTGTTGCTTAGTTTTAAATGCATGTGGCTGATGGCTTATTAGCTCAAGTATACATATTTTGAACAGGTATAAACTCATCTGTTGGCTTTGACCTTTCATAGAGCTACTGCTCATGATCTTGCTATTCTACAGATATTTAATGATTGCTTTATTTTATGAATAAACAGTAATTCTATTCTAGGTGTGCCAGAGAAGTCTGGCTGTTGTCAGTGTTACTGTAAATGCAGGGAGGGGGTATTGGTATTAGATGGGAGTTATTAAATAAGTCTTACTTGATATTGTGCATCTCCACGAGTGTATGTGTGTGTGTGTATGCTTGTTGTGCATCTCCACGAGTGTATGTTTGTATGTGCATACTTGTTGTGCATCTCCATGAGTGTATGTTTGTGTGTGCATTTACAGTTACTAAGATAACATTGGAAGGCTCTGGATTGTGTCACAGCAAGGTGAGCAAGATCCTGCAAAACCATTGACTATAGCTCTGCAATGCATATGCACAGTATAAATTTTAGGTGGATCTGTGGCAAGTTTTATCTTTTTGCTGTGCTAACAATGCATAATTACCATGTTTTCTTAAGGCCAGTCACCCCTCCCAACAGTATTTAGAGCCAGATGTGTGTATTTATAACCCATACAACTGTATACTAATTAGAAGCAGTTTGTACATCTTGGGAGAGTACCACTGTCCATAGTTATGACTGGCAAAGTTAGCTTACTGTTTACCATATTTTCCTGGTGATAAATATGTTAGTAGAAGAATAAAAAAAAATATATACTATGTTATGTTTGTGCAGCTCATTAGTAAAATTAACATTGAAATAAAAGTTATCACATTATAATAAAGAGGCTTGACATTTATTGACCTTTGAGTAGATGTGATGATATTTTAATACAGAAGTACAGCTGCATTCTTTAAAATACACATTTAGTAAAAAGATGTTCACTTTACATCAACAGCTTTCTTATATAGATGCATTAATTTTAAGGACCCCATTTTCAGTAGAAATTTTAGTTTTCACTAATTTGCTCACTGTACATGAAGAGAACATGTTTTCTGTAAGCATTGCAAACATTTGGCTAGATTTCTTGTCATTCAGTAATGTATTCCATTCTAGAATTTCAGTTAACATGTTTTTACAAGCTCATGACTTTTCACTCAGTTTTTTCACATTTTCTCTACTAATTTTATGTGTCGTGTGAACAGCAGTCAGGAAGAGCATAAACAGCTGTCAGAACAATCCTCTCATTTCTCCAGTGTCATTCCCCACACCTCCACAAGAGACCAATGTCACTAATTCACATAGCGTTTGCAGGGTGCCACTGCCATCAGGACTTGATTGCTGAGTCACAAGTGTCCCCACTGACTGTTAGTAATTTTGTGGCTTGCAGAGCTTTACTGCTTTCAGGACAGAACAGTCTGAAAAATAGTTTTTCACTTTCAGTTTGGGTCTCTGGCTGTCCTAATCTTTTTCTGAACCCAGATCAATTGAGAATGTGGGTCACCAGCCTGAAAACAGAAAGCTGAATACTCACTATAGTGCAGCTATAATACATTTCTATAATATGGCTCCTTACCATTGTAGTGCTAATTTGTGATTATGAAGAACTGACATTTAGCAAGGGCATTCACAATTCACTAAGCCTTTTGCACCCATTATCAAGACATGCTTCTCTGCTTGAAGCATGCAACCCTTAAAATGCAAGTCTGACAGCAATGCAAGTTGAAATTGAAATGGCATTTAAAGACATCAAAGTTCAAAGATTGTCATAATTCAATAATCATTTTTGCTGGGGGACACTTTGCATCCTGCACCCCCCAGTATTGCAGCCTGTACTCCCTCACTTCTACTACTTGTAGACTACCTCTGAGATCACTGTACTCTGAAGTATGAGGAATGCTCTGAGGTTTTGCAGACTTGGAAATGATTTCTCTAGTTGCATATTTTCTCTTGATGTTCTGAAGATCACAGCTACAGCCCTTGAAATGTCAGCAGGACACCCCCCTTAATAAAAAATGAAAATATTCCCCCATTAATAAGAATGGTCTTTTTGTTACAATATTTAAGTTGCAGAAGCAGAAAATTCATTAAAACATCTTTAGCTTTCAGCATGAATTTTGCCTTAAGAATATATTCCTTTTATGTTTTACCATAGCACTCATTAATCTCATATTAAGCAATTTGCTGTGAAGTTGTTTCTTTGTGGTTTAGTAATGATGATGTGGGTTCAGTAAGTGTACATTGTTTATTATAAAGCTTTTGACTATGATGTTTTCACTTTGAAAGCATTTATTTATCATACTGCTTTTTAAATAAGACGCTTTGTCCTGTAATTAGTACTTCTTCTAATAATGACTGACTTTACCTTCAGATCTCAAAGAGCAGCAAATACACTTTCCTTACATTTGCATTCTTGTTTCATGAAAGCTTCATGATGTTTTTTGATGGTATGTATCTATGTAAAAGTGTTTCACATTAGAAAATATTTGTACTTTAGAACAGCATTCTTCAGCTGTGGGCAACTGTTTCTCATTAGGGTTACTTATCTTTCAAATATGTTGCTCAACCTTCAGGATGGCAGCATGTATTTTAATAACATTTCACATATTTCTGCCAAGATCTATTTGATTTTCCATGCCTGCTGATTTTATTAGGACTCCTTACCTTTTCACTACCGATTTACCATGGTTCAGTATGGGTACTGCAGTTCATCTACATTTGTTATTTTTACTGCATGATTTGAACATTTGCATTTGTTAGGTTGCTTGAACTTGGACAGTTATGATTATTACACCTTGAGGTGCAACTTCATTCCCAAACAAGGAACAAGGTGCAACCCTGCTTTAATAAAATTGCTCTTTTGTTCACAACTGTGATAGTTTGCTCTTGATGGCATGCATTACAAAGATATAGCAAGGATGTTTTTTAAAATGTAGAATAATGTGGCCGTAATGGAGCATCTCACAGTAACATTATTGACATTAGTTATTATTAAAAGCTAATAGTTTAATGGTACAAAATGTATTAATATAATGGCATTGACAAACAGAAATGTTTCTTATTTAAAATATTTGTCGCATAATGGGGTTAGAAGGCTGATTTATGTGGATCATTTCCAGCTATAATCCAGAAAATACGACAGCAAAAATAGATGTATATTAATAGTGTATAAATAAAGAACACAACATAGTACATAATCTGAAGATTGTGTAGTGCATAAACACTATACATCAGAAGAGTAAGAAATATTGACCTGAAAACAACTCGGTGCAAGCAATTCAAAGAGTAGACCACCAAACTAATATACTGATATGCAGTATCAAATACTGAATGGCTGCCACATTTAGTTTCAACACTGCTTAGGAGACAAAATGGCCATGGGAAGAAGTATATGAGAGCAGAAATAAGAAGTGATAAAGTTAGTATGATAGGCCATTTACATTTTTTGTTCTCCCTTATCAAAGAAGCTGACCTTTCGCTGCTAGGTACTCACCCAGTTTTCTTCTGAGTTTAGGATTATCTGTGGTGTCACCATGATGGAGCTTCCAGCATAAGCAGTGACACCTCTCAGCACTTGGCCATCTACTATGGCATCATCATCATAGCTGCAGTATCTCCACTGTGCTATATTACCTTAGCATGTCCACATCGTGCTTCTACGCAGAAAGAGGCTTGCAAGCATTACCTCATTATTCATCCTTCCCCCATCATTAGTTAAGAAGGCCACTAATCAACTCTAGCATGAAGCAGACATTTTTAGTAAGTGTGAAATACAAGAGCATATGAGGAGTTTGTTTAGAAAATGCTTTGCATATGTAAACTATAGGAGACCTTCACATGGGTAAGAAAGGTAGAGACAAGTTGGGTTAGTAAAAGGGAGATAGGGGTATAGTTACTTCATAAAGTGAACTTTATTAGGTTTTGGACATGTGGGAAAGTTAATGTGCAGTTTCAGGTTGGATCATGCTGGGTCACAAATTAAGTACACATAAATGGTAAAAGTACTGACAGTGTAGTAAAGGGTGAGACCCTTTTTAGCAAGGCTTGTTGACCCACTGAAAGGAAACTCTGCAGATCTGATAGTCACATTTCAGTAAGAGGAATAAGGTTTAATGTGTGGAAAAATATTGCTTAGTACTTGACTTTTCTGTCCTTATGATGATTCATTGACAGTAATGCTAGGGACCATTTTAATTTTTCTAAATGTTTTGGGTTTCTAATACCGTGACAGAAATCGGCCACATTCATGAGTCAGGATATGATTAAAGTTTATGAAATTTGTTTTTCTTCAGTCTCTTGGCACCCACAATGTCCTCAGGATTGCTTCCTACTGCAGTTTATACAGAGTTACATGCACTGGTAAAGTAGTCAAGTACACTTTAAAATTATTTTTGTTCCTTTTGTTCCTACTGCTGTTGAAGCTGTCTGGGTGTCATCATCCCTCTTTGTTGTAGATTTTGCTTGCCAATCCTAATATTTTATGACTGTCTCTCTCAGTACATAGGATACTATAATTGCTGGGTGTAGGTATTTCAATGATTGATATTTTTGTCTTTTTCCTTTGACTACAATGTCTGGTTTTCTTGCTTCTATTTTTTATCTGTTGCCCCTGGATGACCCCATGTGTGCAGAACATTTATTTTTAGTAATGCTTTGTAGTCATACCTCTCAACCTCTTAATGCAGGAAATCAGGATAAAGCCAAAAATAATGGTGGGAGAAAGACCCAAAAATAGGGACAGATTTAAAAAATTGCTCTTCTAAACTTAGAAAGTTGCTAGAATAACAGGATTTGTGAATGTGTATTATACAATGACTTCAATCATCAATGATTTGCCAGAAAACCACACATTTTGTGAGGAGCAGATCAAAAATATGAGGCAAAAATCTAGACATTGTACAAAAAAATCTGTGCAGTTGAGAGGCATGTTTGTAATTCATGTTTCCAATGGTTCTCGGCCACTTTCATGTTCTAGTGTTTCCACAATCAACAGGAAAACTTTCATGCTACATTATTGTGCTTTTCAGTATAAAGACCCTCAGTCATGAGTTTTTCTCAGCCAGCAACAAAATATGCAACTGTTTCCAGTGCTGTTTTACAGAACCTGCATTTGTCTACTTTTCCTGCCTTTTCTATAGACTTTGTAAACTGTGTACATAGTCCACTATCTTGGTCTGCCACTAGTAGCCTTTCATCTTTTGGTTTAAATTCATTTCTTCTTAATCATTTTTGCATCAAATCCTGATTACCACTTGGTTGTTGTAGAGATTATCTATGCTTGCCACTGTGTTTGTTGGCTTTTCAGTTTTCTTGCCTTTTCTTTGTAATCTTTCTTTTCTTTGCTTTTTGGCAATTTCAGTTGTTTGAATTTGTCTCCTTCTGGTTGGATTTCCATTATCACTCATTTCTGAAATGCTTCTGCTAAACTAAGCAAAGATATCAGTTTAATCAACTTCTCTTCATACATTAGTACTTTCCCTATGTTTGGATCTGTTGAGGTCAACACATGTGGCTGCTGCCCCATGATTATTGATCTATACATGTCAGTTTTGAGGAGGCCAACAGATATATAATGTTGGTATGGACTGCTATTTGTATATCATTTGATAACCATGAAGCATTTTTTTTTGTCTAACTGATTCAGTGATATTTGGGGCCTAGTTAATCACACCAAAGCTGTCAGAACAGGAACAGTAAATTGATTCATAGCTTGATCTTTATTTCTAGATGTCAATGCAGTTTTTAATATTAAGTTTAGTCTGATGAAATATTTGTTACTAAGCTTTGTTCACATCTGTTCATGCTGTATTTCTAACCCCTCATCTCTTCCCAAATATTTGTACATGCCATCCTGTACAAGTTCATGGATCTCACATTAATGTCCCAGGATAATATTTGTAATGCTGCAGCTTTCCTGTTCTAAATGTTGCTTTTGCATATTTATCAAGTATTTGTGTGGGTTTGTGCTCAATTCCTCAGATTTGCTCTTGATTTGGCTACTTCACCCGAGAGTTGCAGAGAATCTGTTGCATCTAAAGCCATCTGCTGCTAAAAGAATGATACAAGTATTTTGCACTTCTGATTATTTTTACTGTATTTCATAAGAATCATGTTTTGTTACATTTCTCACACTTTAGTAGAATTTCAAAGCTAAACTGTTTCCACTTCTGCTGTAGGACTTAATTACATTGTGAAAGCTACTTTTACAGGCCAGTAGTATCTTAATTGTGGTTTCCCTGTGCTTGAGTTTTAAAACCAGCATTTTTACATTGAGGATTTCCTTACCGCACTCTTGTGGCAGAAGTGTGCTGTAGCATACCTATCTGAGTTGGGGGCTGCTGGCTGAAAACTTATTGTGTGTTTTCCTGATTGGTCTGTAGGCCTTGCTGTTGGAAAACCCATTTTTCTGATTCTATATAAGCCCAGTGTTTTTGCTAGGCTGCTCTCTGCGCAGTGGCAGTTAGTAGTGCCCTGTATAGATGCAAACAGCATCAAGTTAAATTTTCCCTTAGAATAACTATCTCTGCAGCCTTCCTCAGTCTCCCTGCTGCTCTAAGAGCATTTGAGTTGTACACAGAGCAGCATCGCCTTGTTGGATCACTATGGTACTCAGTGAGTATAGCACCCATTCTTCATCCATGTGCTATCATCGTAATCTGGTTAAATCTCCCAAATCTTCTCCCTGGTTCAGTCCATAGTAAAAAATCTGAAACCATGGATGGGCACTTTCCTGCTATCACTGTAGCCATCCTGGAGGACATTGGCACCCTGAAGCAGTGTAGCAATTGTGTCATGTATATTGTTAACCACTTAATCCTGCAAAAAAGAAGCACAATATGTGACATATGTAGTTACACTATGAAACTTGAGGCACAATTCTCACATACTTACAAATCAAGTGACAAACATGCCAGCACATGCACATCATTTCCTTCATTAAATAAGGTCTTGACACATCAACCCACATATGCAGAGGTACTCACAATTAACTTACCAAAGCCTCAGTGGCATCCCATATACTGCCCTCAGAAATCACATGCAAACAAAACCAAGTCAACACCAACCACTACACATAAATATATATCATAGTGTCTCCACGGGTAAGCGCCTAAGGAAAAACACCACACATTCAAAGATCTTGGTCATAGTAGACTCCATTGTGAGACACATGGTCACTCCCCTCAGCAGGCTAGATAAAGAGAGAGTTACAGTCAGCTGCCTGTCAGGGGCCAGGATTCACCAGATCATGCATGCTCTCAGGTCATTCAGCCACAAGTGTCTCAGTTGTAGTCCATGTGGGTGTGAATGACCTGAGACATACTTTCCTGAACTATATGAAGAGAGACATGATGGGCCTCTCTGAGTACGTATCACAGGCTTGTATGAACCTCGCATAGAGTAGCATTCTACCCTCACCAAGAATGATATCACAATGCAAACAGAAAATTATTAACTTCAATGATTGGCTTAGCTAGTGGTATCATTCAAAGGGGGATTCAGTATTTGTCAGCCTGGGACAATACAATCAACATGCTATACTGCTTTGTCATTGAAGGTTTGCACCTGCTTCTACTAGGCTTTCAAATACCGGACAAGGCATTAGCCACCCCTATAGTGCCTTTTTAGGCAGCACCAAACCAAAAGACCTACCAATGTAACAAATTCTTCTAATGCCAAGCTGAAGGTATTACTGCTCAGTGCTAGGAGTCTTAACAAGAAGATGCACTCTCTAGAAGCTCTTCTCATCTTGGAGAATGCTGATGTCTGTGCACTTACAGAGACATGGTTCAAGGCTGAGGAAATTACCTCCGCAGTACAAAGCTACAATGCCTATCACACATTCAGACCACCCACTGAAAAGGAAAAAAACAAAAAGGAGGAGCTGTTTCCATTCTCATAAAAACAACCACACCTTAGAATTGGTCGAGCATGGTGGCTCGCTTGAGCTACTCCATGTCCAGCTGACCATAGTCAAAATCTTTCATGAAATCCTCATTAGCTACAGGTCCTCAACCCTGAACCAGGAAAATCGCTCTGCATACCTGAAGTTACTAGAATCACTTATCATTCAGTCCAACACACTACTCATGGGCGATTTTAACAACCCCTCCATTACCTGAGAAACTTGCATGACCATTAACATGCATTCTCAGAGTTTCCTGAACTTTGTCAATGCAAATTCTCTGGAACAGCTGGTCTACACTCCTACTAGGGGCTTCAATATCCTTGTCACAATACTAATAAATATGAGGAAGCATTTCACCCCACCCCAGTGTAATGTCCTCATTGGTAAGATCAGAACTTAAATCAATCTCCTCTAAAATAAATGTCATGGCAGAACGTCCATCAAACCCTAAAATCCTATAGAATTTTTCCAAGGAAATTATATTCTATTAAGTGATAGCATAGGTAATTTTAAAGCTCCCCCTAACCCCAAAAACATGAAGGCCTACGCAGAAGAATACACAAATGCCCTGTACAACCACATAAACAACTGCATAGAAATAGCAGTACCTGACCAATCTAAACCCAGTCTAGCTGGAAAAACAAGTCACCCTGATGGACCCCTGGCATAAATTGACTATACAAAAAAAGGAAGATATTTATGTTGAAGTAAGTGGCAGGGTGCACAGCTGAGAAAACAAATCCCTCACTAGTCTCAACAGGCAAATCAGGGAACTAGTTAAGTCCTCAAAAGCTAAATATGAGACTGAAATAGCCTCCCATGCAAACGATAACCACAGGGCATGTTTGGCTATGTCCAAAATCTTAAGGAAAACACTCAGCAATGTGCTAAACTGATTGTAGATGGCACTGCCTATACTCAGCCAGAAGAAATAGCAAACCTGCTGGCTGATAAATTCAACTCAGATTTCACCCCGTCATCACTTCCAGTCACTCCCCATGGAACACCTCCTACCATTCCTTTGCCTTTTATCACAAAAGAATAGGTCATCACTGTGCTCTCTTAAGCTAGAAACATGGAATCAATGGGCCCTGGCAGAATCCTAGGGTGCTTATTAAACAGCTTTAAACATGACCTAGCAGACCCATTCAGATCTCTGTTTAACCACAGTCTCCAAACAGCCTTTGTCCCAGTGGAGTGGAGGGCAGCAACATTCAGCCATCTACACAAGGGGGAGCATCAAATGACCCAGGGAACTGCTGATCCATATGTATGACTAGCCTCGTGTGCTAGGCTATGGAAAGTATAATCATGGACCTAAATAATGCCATAGGAGATCTCCAGGCTCCAGACCCAACCCAGTTTGGCTTCATTAAAGGAAGATCCTGCATGCAAAATCTGGTGGACAACTTTGTGAAGGTCACCAAGGCCACGGATGAGGGAAAGACAGTGCATACTGCCTACATTGACCCTGCCAAGGCATTTGACAGAATAACCTAGTCTGGTACTAAAGATAAACTCACAAAATTTGGCATAAACCTCTATCTCACCAGATGGATAGCCTAATGACACATGGATAGGACAAATGTTATCAGAGTGGGGGAATTCACATCCAGCAAAAGGGAAGTCACTAGTGGAGTACCATAGGGCTCAGTGTTAGGCCCCTTCCTGTTTGGGATATACTTCTCGGATGTCAAGGCAAATGTGGATAGCCTTTAGCTGACCAAGTTCGCCAGTAACTGCAAGTCGGGGGTGATCATTGACTCCCCCAAATGATGTTGATATCCTGCAGAAAGATTTGATGCAAACTAATGATTGGTGTCAATGTCAAGGCCTCAGGCTAAGTGTGATGAAGTGCATAATAATACCTTTTGGGAAATCAAACACCCCTGCAAATTGCAACATTGATAGCACCCTCCTAAGAGTGGAGCCAGTAGTAAGAGATATGGGTATTTACAGCGATAGTAATCTGATCCTGGACCACTATGTGTCACATGGGTGAGGAAATCCTTCTTAGTGGCAAGGCTTATAAGTAACAGCATGGCATCAAGATCTAAGGATGTCATAGTACCACTGTACTTGACCAATAATCGAGTACGATAAACCCTTTGGCATCTATGTCTCCAGGCACCTGCAATAGCTGGAGCATTCTCAGAGGTTTCATACCCAAAAAAATATAGGGTATAACCAGTATATTATATGTAGACTGATTAAAAGTCCTATCACTGTATTCAGTTTCCTACCGATTACTGAGAGATGATCTGTGCCTGACTTGCAAGGCAGTCTCTGACCCAGCCCTGATGGAAATGTTGCATATTTTCAAAACTAACTGCACACACAAGGGTTACCCACTCCAAAGATCCAGACTTGACCTCTGACATGAATAGGTCATGCTGGAGAGACAGATGTGTGTCCCAGAGATTATCCCTCCTCTGGGATAAGCTTCCTGTTCACATGAAGCAGAGTCCTTCATGACCATCTTCAAGCACTATCTAGACCAATGGATGGGAAATTGAAAGTTCACTCCTGGGATGGTGCCCATGTCCCTTATGGACAGAGGCAGTCTGTAAAAACTATCAAAACCCTGCTTGCTGACCATTGCTTTTTTTCCCCCTAGGGACAGAAAATTGAGTAAAATCTGGGTGAAACACATCAACTTAATTGACGTTTTACTATGCAAAGGGGTTATCTTTAGGATGGATACCTATGTTTGAGGAAAGATGGCCTTTTTAAGAATGTGATAAGTAATACTGAATACTTAATGACCTGTGAAGGTGTTAACTTTTGTATGAGGATAACATGCTATTCAGAAGGGCTTTATGAAATTTCAGCAGGAATTATTTTTTTAGAAAATGTACATCTGGTCTCCAGAAGTATTGTCTTTTCATAAGAGGTAATCAGTGTCTATAGGGATGATTAGTATTGAGATGCAGGCTTAAGTTTTGGGAAGGAAGGTCTTCTTTCTATGTTAATAAGGCTGGTTCTTCATAAATTTAATGTTCAGGATTAATATGTGGCAGCCAATCTAAAATAAGGGATACATGGGATTTAATCCTTCTAGAAATTCATAGGTTTGTAATGCTGTGTTAAGAATGGACCCCATTCCTCAGGCAGTATACTATTTAATCTGTTAGACTAGAACATTTTCACTTTATAAGATTAACCATGCTTTAGTTAATTAATTAGACTTGACACTTCCTGCTGGGGGAAATCCATTTCCATTGGAGGTCTGATAAGAATCATCATCACATAAATAAGATCACACATGAACAAGGAATATACTTTTACAGTGAGTAACCTTGAATACATGAAGGCAATACAATTAAATTGCACACTTTAAAGTTGAAATATATAGAAATACATGAAGTTTATAACGATTTCCACCTGCTTCATATACACACATGTATAGCAGTATGGAGCAGAGTTCCATAAAGAGTGAAGTTATCTTTCTTTAAAACAACAAGTGCAAAATAAGTAGAATGAAACAGGTGAATGATTGTGGATAATATGTGAAAGGAGAACGTACACGAAGAGTAAGAATGGAACTGGGTAATAGTTCAAAATGTTGATACTCATGGTCTGAATGTGTGAAAGGGGGAAGTTAAATGTATTAAGTCCAGATTGCTGTGTCTCAGAATATTCCCTTTTCTTGGAGGTATTGCAGTCTCAAAATTAGTATATATCTAATGGTGGCATGGGGGTTTAACACCCTAGAATGGGGGGATGCAAGGGGGCTTGCCCTCCTGCAGAAAATAACTTTAAAGGAATACCATGATTGTCACCATTTGGTGTTGTCCTTTAATTTATTTTTTTTTTTCAAAATTCCAAGATTCAGATTTACAGATCTTGAAATTACAATGAACATCAGGACTTTGCCAGAGGATAGTCCATCGTGAATGTAATATGCAGCAAAGCAGTGGAATATAAAGGGTATTTAGAAAGGTATAAGGAAAGGAAATATGTTTCGTAGTTGGAAGGTATAATATAGTCTAGATGGTGAGGAATATGGTTAAATGATGTAAGTTAAATGATGTAAGATACAAGACAAGGAAAGAACTCCACCCCTACAAGTTCTCCTCACCCTAGAGAATGCTGACGTGTCTGCAGTCACTCAGACATGGTTTAAAGCCACACAGACACACCAGCAGTACAAGGCTCTAATGACTTCCACAGACTTAGTCTCTGTGTAATAGTTTGTCTAAAGGTGGAGGTGTCTTAATTTACATTAAGAATAAGTAAACCTCATGGTTGGTCCAACAGGATGATGTACTCAAGCTTCTCCATGTTCAAATCACAATAGACAAAATCCCATACCACTTCCTTGCAAGTTATAGGTCCCACCCTATGAACCAATAAACCCATAACATGTATTTAAGCTTACTGGAAAAACTCACCATAGAAACCCAATACTATAATCATGGCTGACTTTAAATGCCCCAATATTAACTGGGAATCATATACAGTATCAAACATGCAGGCACAGAGATTCTTGGATTTTGTAAACACAAACTCCCTTTACCAGATTGTCAGTATGCCAACCAGCGTTGCAAATATACTGGATCTGGCCTTCACTAACATAGGAGAATGCTGAATACCCTCTAGTGTAATGCCATAAAAACAATGTTTCTTGAAGTAAAAATAAAAATTGGAACCCCAGCTAGCCCTGGAATGTTGAGGAGGTACTCTAAGGCTAACTTCCTACTATTAAACGATAACCTGTCAAAATGTCAAGCCCCCATAAACCCCCAAAACACTACTGTCTACATGGAACTTTTCACCTAAACACTATACAAGTATGTTAATAGCTGCACAGAGACATCTGTATCCACCCATAATAAGTACAAAACTACCAAATCACCGTGGTGGAATCACATCAAAAGGCTCTATAACAGAAGGAAGAAAATCATGGCAAATATTAGGTGGCGTAACATCCAGTGGAATAAAAACACTCATCAAACTAAACAAAGTCTACCAAAGCCTAATTTGGGGTAAATTTGGCCTCTTAGGCTAAGGACAACCACAATACATTTTTTAGTTACTTCTGCATCCTCAAAGGCAATACACAGTTGTGTACAGAGCTCATTGTTAATGCAGCCATATTGAGCTAGAATACATAGCAAACCTACTATAAGACAATTTCAGGTCTAACTTTACCTTTCTCCCCCTCAACCTCCCCTCATGAAATACCATCAAATATAACTCCCCTTCCTATCACTAGGGAACAATGCTGTCTCTAAGACCAATAACATTGCATCATTGGGCCCACACAATATCTCAAGATGCTTTCTAAATAGCATGAAACATGACCTATCAGGCCCCCTGAATCACTGTTTAAATGGAGCCTTCAAACCGGCTATGTGTCAAAGGAATGAAGAACAGCAACAGTCCTCACTCTGCACAAAGATGGGTCATTTACAGACCCTGGAAACTACAGATTCATGAGTCTCTCTAGTATCATATGCAAAGCCATGAAGAAATTATCATGGAAATTATCTGTAATGACACAGGAAACCTCCAGACACTGGACCCAAACCAATTTGGTTTCATCAAGGGTAGGTCATCCCTACTCAACATGGTAGACTTCTTTGAGAACAGGACCCAGGAAGTTAGAACTGGAGAGTCCACCTCTACAAAGAGGCCAGTCACAAGCAGAGTCCCACAGGGACTGGTCCTTGGACTGCTCATATTTGGCATTTACTTCTCTGTAGTCAATGCCAATGTCAAGAGCCTCTGGCTGGCCAAATTTGCAAACAATTGAAAATTAGGAGCAGTCACAGAATCATCTACCTTCACTAATGTTCTCCAAGAGGGGCTGACAGAGACAACTTGTGTCAAGCCACATCTAAAACTAAATGCCAAGAAATACATAATAGTATCCTTTGACAAGTCATCCACCCATGGCAAAACTCATATTATCAACACACCTCTAACAGTTGACCCAGTAGTCACGGACTTCGAGACATGCAGACAGTAATCTAGCCTTTGACCATTCCGTGTCTACTATAGTGAGAAAATCATTTAATGTTGAACAACTTATATAAACAAATATATGGCATTTAGGTCCAAGAAGGTCATTGTCCCATTGTATTTGGCATTCATCAGACCTGTCATTGAGTACAATGCCCCCTTTGGTATGTATCTAATGGGAAATATTCAACAAATGGAATGTCCACAGAGGTTCTTCACTAAAAGAATACAGGGTGTAAGTAAAATGTCCTGTGAAGACCACCTCAAGGCCCTATCCCTGTATTCTGTCTCCTACAGGCTGTTGGGGGGGGGATCTATGCCTGACATACAAGGCATTGTCAGACCCCACCTTGATGGGCCTCCTCCATATCCACAAAACAAACAGCACCACAATTACCCATTCTAAAGACTTAAACTTTGTGTGTTTTTAAATTGGACCTTCTCTGGAACAGGTTCCCTATCCATTTGAAGCAGACTTCCTCCCTATCTCAATTCAAGTGTAACTTGGACAGTTGGATGGAGAGCAAAAAATTCTTCCTTGGTTTGGCACCCATGTCGCTAATGGATACAGGCATCCTATAAATGGTTAATTTCCTGGGCTCCTGCTTGTAAATCTTTCATCTCCCAAGCACCTGCTCACACTTATCCAGGTACCAAAACTCATCAGAGGTTTGGGATGTATGGCTAGGCTTAAAAAGCCACTGTGATTGTTCGCATAGTACATACCTATGAACCTGTAATAAAAATAAAGTCACAGAAATAGTAAATAAGTGTACCAGGGAAGAACTTGGCTAGAAAAGCTATGACTGATGGGTATATAACATGGAGAGAGAATTATATATTTAAACTAAATTGAAGTTAGGCTGAAGATGAAACAAGGAAGCAATATAGTAAAAGGGTAATAAGAATCATAGGTAGAAGGTCCATAAAAGGAAATATTAGGCAAAAATCACAAGCAGGAAATATAAGATATACAACAGTGACAGTAGAAAGAGGTGGAGAAGAAAAGAGAGTAGCAGGAGAGGTACAATAAAGGAAACTTCAATAGGATTTAAGTTGCAGAATACAGTCAGACATAGATAGATTAGTGTAATATAGGAAGGTGAGTGAGTTTGATACAGCAGGATTAAGGAACTGTAGAGATTAAAGTAAAAGTTAAGGTAGGTACTTCTCAGTAACTGGGAGAATAGGGGCATCTTGAGACAATGTAGCAGTTGTCGCATGTTTACCAACAACCACATAATCCTTAAAGAAACAGACACAGTACGTGAGAAATGTACTTACACAGTAACACTGGAAGATACTCTCTCATACAAGTGCACATCAGGTTGTTAAAACCACACACACACACACACACACACACACACACACACACACACACACACACACACACACACAGACTGATGTATGCTGAGGCACTTATAAGCGATCTTCCTAAACAACAAAGCTTGCCTAGACTCCATGATGGCAAAGCTGTGCCTCAGCAAGCCCAAAGGCACTCAGAAAAAACATCACCAACAGCAAACATATAGTCACATTTGATGGAGCCTCAAACACTAAGGTAAGCAAACACACTTACCAGGACTCAGTTCTTAGGGAACTCCTATGTAAGCTATACTGATTCCCCTCTAACCAGGCTAGACAAGGAGAAGGTAACTGTTAGTTGTCTATTTGGAGCTGGGATCCACCAGATTACACACAAACTGAAGTCACTTCATCCGAGGTACCAGTATGATTCCATCATAGTCCATGTAGGTGTAAGTGATCTGAGACATGGTTCTCTAGACTATATGAAGAGAGACATTATGGACCTGTCAGACTGTGTCTCAGGCCGCTATGAGCATAGCACTGAGCAGCATATTACCTTCACCAAGGATGATGCCACAATATGATCAAAAGATTATTGATTTTAACAAATGGCTGTCTTTTTGGTATCATTCTAAGGAGATCCAATATTTGTTAGCTTGGGCGGACACAGTTAATTGCTTTGCTAAAGATGGTATGTACCTGTCCCCCTAGGCTTTCAAATACTGTTTGAAACTTTATCCAACCCCAAAGTGCCTTTTGTAGGTAATGCCAAATTGACAAACTTACTGAGACATGGTTTAAAGTGTCTTGCCAATGCAAGGTTTCAGTGCCTTCCGCACATTTAGACCAGTAGCTCCACAGAAAAGGGTTAAAGGTGTAGGTGTTTTAATACATATCAGTAACAAGCATGTCTCAAGGTTGGTCACATGCTGGACTTCTTCCATGTGCACATCATCACAGACAAAAAAAACTGTAGCATAGCCTATCCAGCTATAGGTCACCCTCCATGTCCCAAGAAGCTCATAATGCATACTTGGATGAACTGGAGACACTTACCATCCAACCTAACACCCTACTTATGGGAAACTTATTCTATTATTGCTTGAGAATCCTACACAGCTTCAAACCTACAGGCACAGAGATTTCCGGACTTCATCAATACAAATACTCTTGAATAAATAGTGAATATACCCAATAGTAGCTCCAATATACTGGACTTCTTACTCACAAATTTTGGAGAATGCTGCACCCTCCCCAGTATCTCTTCCTCCCTTGAAAGGTCCATCCATAAAACTGTCTCCTTTGACCTCAAAATCAACTCTGTAACCCCCATTAAAATCAGTGACAGGAACCATTCCAAGGTAAACAACCTTTTATTAACTGATGGTTTGTCCAAATTCAATGCCCCTCCAAACTTTGAGAACACAGCAGCATATGCTGAATTGCACTCAGAGACTCTCTGCATCCATATCATTGGCTGCATGAAAGCTGCTGTACCTACCAGAAATAGGCCCAGAAGTAGTCCCAGAAACAAACTGCCCTGGTGACATCCTAAATTAAACAGGGTATACAGCAAAAGGAAAACAATTATGGCAAACATCAGGAAGGGTATTCTCATCAAACTAAATTGGAAACTACTATGCTGTTAAGAAGTCAATCAAAGCTAACTTTGAGGTTAAGATAATCTCCCAGGTGAAAGATAACCTAAGACCTTCTTCAGCTATGTCAGAAACATCAAATGCAGCACACAGCAATGTGCTAAACTGGTAGTTAGTGCCAAGTTCACCAAGCCTGGCAGTATAGCAAACCTATTAGTGGACAAATTCAGTTCCAACTTTACCCACTCCCTTACCTTAACCATGCTCCAAGAAATAACCTCAGGCTATAACTAGGGAGAATATACTGGCTGCATTGTCTAAAGCCCAGAACACAGCCTTATCAGGACCCCTGGAGTCTAGTCTTAAAACCGTATTTGTGCCACGAGAATGGAGGACTGAGACAGTCATCCCTTCATAAGGGAAGACCATCAACAGATCCTGGAAACTACAGACCCATTCGTCTACTAATACTAGGCTTATTTACAAAGCCATGGAAAGAATTATCACGGAAATTAGCAAGGACATAGGAGACCTCCAGACACTGGATCCATCACAGTTTGGCTTTGTCAAAGGAATGTCATGCTTTCTGAACCTTTTGGATTTCTTTGAAAAGGCCACTAGGGGTAATGGATGAGGGGGAAATGGTCCATGCTGCTTATCTAGATCTGGCTAAAGCATTTGCTACAATATTCAAATGAGGCATTGTCAACAAACTTAAAGAACAAGGCAAGCATTGTCAACAAACTTAAAGAACAAGACATAAACCCCTTTACAACATGCTGGATATCTATCTGGCTCATGGATCAAATCCAAGAGGTGAGGATCAGTAAGTCCACCTCCACAAAGAGGCTAGTCACCATTGGAGGCCCCCCAAGGCTCTGTGCTGGGCACACTCCTCTTTGGCATCTACTTTTCAGATGTTAAAGCCAATATCAAAGGACTTTGGCTGACCAAATTCACAGATTATTGCAAACTGGGAGCAGTTACTGGATCCCTCCATGAAGAAAACACCCTTTAGGAAGGTCTAATACAGACCAATGCTTGGTACCAAAGCCATGGCTTAAAAGCCAGTACCAAGAAATTCATTATAGTACCTTTGGGAAGTCTACCAACCTGGGTAACTTCATTATCAATAAAACACCCTTAAAGTTTGATCCATAAGTCAGGGATAAGTGCCTTGGTGACTGTCTCGAAGAAGTCCACCAGGTTTAACAGGCAAGATCTCCCTTTGACAAATCCAAATTGAGTAGGGTCAAGTGTTTGGAGTTTACAAATGTCTTTGTTGTTAATGTCCATGATGATTCTCTCCATGGTTTTGCAGATAAAGCTAGTCAGGCTGAAAGGTCTATAGTTCCCAGGGTAAGTGGAAGCACCACCTTTGTACAAGGGGATAACTGTGTTCTTTTTCCATTTAGCTGGGATGAAGCCAGTGTTTAGACTATGATTGAAAAAAGTATCCAATGACATTGCTAATTCTTGTTTGAGTCCATAAAGGACACAGCCTGGTATGTTATCAGGTCCCACAGATGCTGTGTTTTTGACCTTAGAGAGGGAGTTCACAACCTGCTCTTTAGAGATATGGAGGTAGAGGACAGGTGGTAGGGATGTCTTGGGTTAAGTGTGGCGGGGAAAGGGGAGTGAAGTTTTCACAGCACCTGTTGGCTAACAGGCTAGCAATGTCCACAGGCTCGGTATATGTGGTATCATTAACTACCATTTCAGCACAAATCTGAGCCTTTCCTTTTAGGTTACAGATGTAACTAAAGAACACCTTATGGTTGTCCTTAGTTGAGGAAGCTAATTTGGATTCGTAGTTAGCTTTGGAGAATTTTCTCCTTCACAAGGGGTCTTATTTGCTTGTTTAAGCTGAGGAGGAAGTGCTTCCAGTTTGGGGCTCACTCCCTCTTACTCTTAGAAAGCAATTTCTTCCTGTTATTGTAAAGCCTGTTAGTGGCAGTTGTCCACCAGACAGTGGCAGTTGTCCACCAGACAGGTTTGCTCTTCCTCGAGGAGCTTGTTTTGGTCCTATCAGGTACGTCCAATTAATAATATTATTATTTTAAGACATGAGTGGTCAAATGTTATTAGAAAATATGTAGTAATACAGTTACAAAAATAAAGGACTACAGGGCATCTGAGGATATTATGTCAAAATAATTTGAGCAGAAGATATTGCATTTGACTTGAACTGCATGTCATTTGTAGGCGTGTTTCTGGTTTAATTTTCAAACATTAACTTTTTGCTAAGTAACATTAGCTTGGATGCTTGAGCATTTTAATTGATTTTGGACTGATTATTTTTTTTTTTTTTATGTAGTTCTAAAAGATTAGTAACCTTGGCAAGAGGCCTGGCACCCGCTTATCTGAGGTTTGGAGGCAAAAGGACAGACTTTCTTCAGTTTCAGAAAATGAAGAGTCCCACAAAGCGTCCTGGTCCAGATTACTACCTCAAGAACTATGAAGATGGTAAGAAGTAATTCTGAAGAAACAGAGATGCACAAATATATATGAATTTGCTGTGCATTGAGAAACCAAATGCACTTTTTTCCATATACTGAGTCAGAGGTACTGGGAAGCCTGCCGTGTGTATGTACATTTGTTTTCTAATATGTAGCGTGAGTAACCCAAAAGAAGGCTGCTCCTGATACATATCGGATAAGTTAATTTCTTATTAATGCAGCAGGAGTGACAGCTGCTGTGGCATTTTTTTTTTTTTTTTGTGGAACATCCTGAAGTGCTATGTTTTCTCTTTTTTTCAGCTGTCCTATGCAGCTATAAGTTTATTACCATAGCAACTTCAATAACATTATAAAATAAACTGGTGCATTTGGGATCCAGCTTATTTTTGGTGTTTTTTTTCCTTTTTCTGCTGAGTTCTAGATTGTTCATATTTTTGTTTGCGTGATCATAATTGCTCCACACCTTGTTTACTCTTGTTTGGCAGTGTATTACAGTGCTGTAGCACTATATGACAGACCCCAGTATATTATTGAATGTGTATTTTGAGACCATGAATTCTTGGAAAAACAGCAAATCATGTTTGTTTTTTAAATGATAACTGCTTTTTCAAGTCATAATGACCTAAGGACAAGAATAATAAAGTGGAAGTGTAAAGTCCCAAACTCATGGGGTTACAAAATGGCTTTTCATCTGTGGGTGCTGCACTTTTGCATGATGCCATCTTCTTCTCGAGTACTCATGTTTAGAGCATTTGCATACTTGAGCAAAGTATGCAGAGGTACAGGTTTTTGGAGTTAAAATCGAACAGTTGTTTTTCAAAAGGTTGGGATTTGAGATATAACAATGGAACCTAGTTTGCAAGTTCCTTCTCAGAAGTACAAGACCTGTAATTATGAGTCCTTCAGCCATGAGAAATTAAATATGTTTATGGAATACTAGAATGTTAGACTTGATTTTAACTGTAGTATAATTTTTTTAGGATACAATAGTGTCATGTGATTTCTGGAGGCATTACGATTGGTTGTTTTGTGGGTTAAATAAGCCTGCTATTTATTACTTCAGTTCATATGAATTCCTATTTCCATGGATAAAAGCATTAAACTAAAGTTCCTTGAATATTTTATAAAAACGCTGGTTGCATTATTGGTGTTTTTTGGTTGCCATTATGCTCAGAACTGAATTTCTTGCTGCCTATTAGTTCTCTTTTTGATTTCTACTGTATTTTCTATTTATTTCAAAATGAAATATGATCATCAAAGGAGTATAGCAAATTGCAAAACTTCCTAAAATATGACTAAAGCATTTTGGAAGTGAGACTTCACATTTACTGACTTTGCACTATCCCACATCTGTGCTTTTACATCTACTAACCTAGAGATCTCTGTGTCTTGGAGTAAAGGCACTCTAACCTCTGGCCAAACTCAAATTTAGTATATGCTCCTTTTATTAATACTTTCAGTTTAGCTGTTCTAAGATAACAATTGTGTTCCACAAACTTTTAAAAGGAACCTGTAATCTGGCATTCCATGCAGTATGTCTTTATGTGACAAAACTGTAAAATCCACATTGAAAGCACATATTATTCATGTTGACCACTTGTTTTTATGCAAATTCTATGGCATTGTATAGATAAGAAGTGGAGCCCATATAAGATCATAGGTAAGTACTATGCTAGCTGCACTTGCATGCTGTTTTAAGCCTATCCACTTTCCCTTTTTGCACTTGAATTAACCCATTCCATTTGGTTAGAGATTGGCCTTTGCACCTAATGAGAATAACTGGGATCATACCACAGTTAATTTGAGGGGACCCATGCATAGGATAAAGCATATTAAGAGCTACCTCTGTCCATTGGTAGCATGGTGGCATTCCTGGGGTAAGTTTTCTGTTTTCCCAACCATAGATCCAAGTTGTGCTTGGAAAGAGACAGGGAAGAACCTTTGTTTTATATTGATGGGGAGTCTATTCCAGAGCAGCAGTATCCTCTCTGAGATATACTTGCCACTCCAAACCATTCTCTTGATGTTGCAGAAGAGGTTTACATCCCTTGAACAAGTATTTCTGATGACATTTCACCTGCTGATGTGCACTAAATCTATCAGTATTTGGCTGGAGGATATATTTTATGCCAGACATAGGTCACCTCTTAATAGTCTTTAGGATACTGTGTACAGTGACAGGGCATCGAGGTGGTTTATGCAGGACACATTGTTTAGGCCTTGTGTCCTTTAAGTAAGATATATCTGTGGGTGCTCCAGTTGTTGCATGTGTTTGAACAGATACATGCCAAAGAGGGCATTATACTCAATCACTAACCTAATGAAGGCTGAGTAAAGGGAGGCAATGGCATCCCTAGATTTAGAAACGATTCCTTTGTTTATAAGCTGTGGGATATAAAATGGCTTTCTTATAATAATGGACACAGGTTGTTGAAAAGTTATATCACTGTCCACATAAGTTACTAAATCCCGAACAACTGGGTCAACTCTTAGGGGCATATTGTTAGTATGGTATTTGCCTGGGGTAGTTAACTTCCCAGAGGATACAATAATGCATGTTTAGCACCAGTTATTTATCTCAGCCAAATCTTCTTGCAGGATGTCCAAGTCATTTGGGGGTATAATATCTGCTAATATCTAAATATTATAAATATAAAAATGTTAATATCTTGCAGCTGTTACCAAAAATCATTAAAGAGTTTGTATACTGACACTCATTTTCCTGCAGAGGTGGGAGTTTGAAACATTTTTGGAAATAGAGAAATATTAATAAAAAGGAGGCATCATTTTTTCAATAACAATGCACACACACACACACACACACACACACACACACACACACACATTATACACATATATATATGTTGTTGTTGTGTCTTTCGGCTTTTCCCGGTTAGGGGTCTATATATATATATATATATATATATATATATATATATATGTGTGTGTGTGTGTGTGTGTGTGTGTGTGTGTGTGTGTGTGTGTGTGTGTGTGTGTGGGTGTGGGTGTATGTGTGTATATATATATATATATATATATATATATATATATATATATATATATAGAAACACTTTGGAATCTTGAAATACTGAAATGTTGAATTTCAGTATCTCGAGACTAAATTATCGAATTTGCAGTTGCGTGAAACTACAGAATATCTAACCCACAGTACTAATGGCGAGTTAGGTAAGTGTTATGTTTTTTAAGGGTTTTGGGGAGGGTTTGTGTGTTTGTGAGTGTGTTGGGGAGTTTTAGGTGTGGGTTAGGGTAGGGAGGTAAGAGTATGAGTGTGTCAGTGTTGAGAGTGGTGGTATTTGTATGTATGTGATGTGTGTTTGTGCAAGGGGGATGTAGAATGTGTGGTGGTGGGTTTTCTGTCTTTCGGTGTTTAGTGCAACCTTGGAGTTAGTATATATAAGTAGCAGGGGTGTAGGTGGCACAGCACCCCCACATTGGGGATGCAGGGGGGCTTACCCCCTGCTTATAGGAATGGTGTGTGTGTGTGTTTTGTTGTGTTTGTGTGTGTTGTTTTGATTTGTTGTAGTGTCGGGAGGTAGGTGTATTTGTGTTTGTATGTGTGTGGTGTAGTGTTTTGTTAATGTTCACGGTTTTGGTTTTCGGCTTTGTGAGTTTTCGGCTTTATAGTCTCGAGATACTGAAATTTGATATTTCAGTATTTTGAGATTATAAAGTGAATCCATATATATATATATATATATATATATATATATATATATATATATATATATATATATATAGACACCTTAAAAACTTTAAAATATACTTCTTTCTAGGAAACATCTAGTTCAACATTTCATTATATGTGTAAGAAATGATTACTTCTTATAAAATGTCTTAATCTACTTTCTTCTTTCGGCTGTTTCCATTAGGGGTTGCCACAGCGGATCATCTGTTTCCATTTCTTCCTGTCATCTGCATCTTGCTATGTCACACCAACCCACTGCATGTCCTCTCTCACCACATCCATAAACTTATCTTAGGCCTTCCTCTTTTCCTGTTACCTGGCAGCTCCATCCTTAACACCCTTTTCCCAATATACCCAGCATCCCACCTCAGTACATGTCCAAACCAGTGCAATTTCACCTCCATACTGTCCAACCTGAGCTGACTCTCTAATATACTGATTCCTAATCCTGTCCATTCTCGTCACACCCAATGCAAATCTTAACATCTTTAACTCTGCCACGTCCAGCTCTGAATCCTGCCTTTTTGTCAATGCCACTATCTCCAACCCATATAACATAGATGGTCTCACTACCGTCTTGTAGACATTCCCTTTCACTTTTACTGGTACCCATCTGTCACAAATAACTCCTGACACTCATCTGCATCCATTCCACCCTGCCTGCACTCTCTACTTCACCTCTCTTCTACACTCACCATTACTATGAACTGTTGATCCCAAATATTTAAACTCATGCACTTTTGTCAACTGTACTCACTGCATCCTCACCACTCCTCTATCCTCCCTCTCATTCACACACATATATTTTGTCTTAGTCCTCCTGACCTTCATTCCTCTGCTCTCTAGAGTATATCTCAACCTCTCCAGGGTCTCCTCAACCAGGTCTCTACTCTCACTACACATTACATTGTCAACTGCAAACATCATAGTTCACAGGGGCTTCTGTCTGATCTCATCTGTCAACCTGTCTATCACTATTGCAAATAAGAAAGGGCTCAGAGCTGATCCTTGATGTCATCCCACCTCCACCTTAAACACATCCGTCACTCCTACCTCAGACCTCACCACTGTCACACTACCCTCATACATATCCTGTACCACTCATACATACTTCTCTGCCACTCCTGACTTCCTCATACAATACCGCAACTCCTCTCTAGGCACTCTGTCAGATGCTTTCTCCAAGTTCACAAAGACACACTGCAACTCCTTCTGATACTTCTCCATCAACACTCTCAGAGCAAGCATCACATCTGTAGTGCTCTTTCCTGGCATGAAACTATACTGCTGTTCACTAATCATCACCTTCCTTCTTAATTTAGCTTCCACTACTCTTTCCCATAACTTCATGCTGTGACTTATCAATTTTAACCCTCTGTAGTTACAACTCTGCACATCACCCTTATTCTTAAAAATTGGTGCAACTGCACTTCTTTTCCACTCCTCAGGCATCCTCTCACTTCACAAGATTTCATTAAATGATCTGGTTAAAAACCCCACTGCCATCTTTCCTAAACACCTCCGTGCTTCCACAGGTATGTTATCTGGACCAACAGACTTTCCATTCTTCATTCTCTTCATAGCTGTCCTTACTTCCTCCATGCTAAGCCGCTGCACTTCCTGATTCACTATCCCCATATCATCCAACCTTCTCTCTCTCTCATTCTCTTCATTTATCAGCCCCTCAAAGTACTTTTCGGTCTGCTCAACACACTCTCTTCACTTTTGAGTATGTTTCCCTCATTATCCTTTATTAACTTTACCTGCTGTACATCTTTACTAGCTCGGTCCCTCTGTCCAGCTAATCTGTACAGGTCCTTTTCTCCCTCCTTAGTGTTCAACCTTTCATTCAACTCTCCGTACATGTTATCCTTAGCCTTTGCCACCTCTCTCTTCACCATACGCCTCATCTCCTTATACTCCTGTCTACTTTCTTCATCTCTCTGACAATCCCACTTCTTCTTCACAAACTTCTTTCTCTGTATACTTTCCTGTACTTCCTTGTTCCACCACCAGGTCTCCTTGTCCTCCTTCCTCTGTCCAGATGTCACACCAAGCACCTTTCTAGCTGTCTCCCTTACCAGCTCTGCTGTAGTTACCAAACTATTCGGTACCTCATCACTGCCACCCATTGCCTGTCTTAACTCTTCCCTGAACTCTATCTCACAATCACCGTTTTTCAGCTGCCACCATTTGATCCTTTGCACTGCCCTCACATTCCTCCTCCCCTCCTTGGTCACCAGTGTCCTCCTACTGACCACCATCCTATGCTGCCTAACTGCACTTTCCCCTGTCACCAGTTTACATTTTCCAATCTTCTTCAGATTAGCCTTCCTACAAAAGTTATAATCCACCTGTGTGCATTTCCTTCACTCTTGTACATCACCCTATGCTCTTCCCTTTTCTTAAAATACATATTCAGCACAGCCATGTCCATTCTTTTTGCAAAATCCACCACCATCTGACCTTCTGCATTCCTCTCCTTAACACCATACCTACCCATCACTTCCTCATCCTCTCTGTTCCCTTCATTAACATGCCCATTTAATCCACTTCAATCACCACTCTCTCATCCTTTGTATATTCACCACCACTTCATCCAACTCGCTCCAAAATTTTCTTTCTCATCCATCACACACACAACTTGCGGAGTATATGCACTAACAACATTCATTATCACAACATCATTTTCCAGCTTAATAAACATCACTCTATCTGACATTCTTTTCACCTCCAAAACACTCTTGTCATACTGTTCCTTCAGGATAACCCCTGTCCGATTTCTCCTCCTATCCACACCATGACAGAACAATTTGAACTGCCTCCAATACACCTGACCTTACTCCCCTTCCATCTGGTCTCTTGCATGCACAATATATCAACCTTTTTTCTCTCCATCATATCAGCTAGCTCTGTCCCTATGCCAGTCATACTGCCAACATTCAGAGTTCCTACTCTCACTTCCACACTCCTAACCTTCCTCCTCTCTTCCTGCCTTTGGGCATACCTCCACCCTCATCTTCTCCTTCAGCCAAAAGTAGCCCAATTTCCACCAACACCCTGTTGGCTAACAGTACTGGTGGTGGTCATTGTTAACCTTGGCCTCAACAGATCCGGTATGGAAATCTGTATTGTTGTCCGCATATGTCATTTGGCAAACATTTTACACTGGATGCCTTCCTGATGTAACCCTTCCATTTATCTGAGCTTGGGAATGGCACGAAGAAATGCACTGGCTTGTGCATATTCAGTGGCTGGGTTATAAAAGGTCTTAATTTACCAAGCACTTTGTATTTCTTTAAGAGGAATTCTGTTTTAACATAAGCACATCCCTGCAGTTATCAGCCATTTTTATGCATGTGTAAAGAGGTGTGCACTCCAAACACTCATTCTTATTTGGTATTTTCATTAAGCCAGTCAAAAAATGTAATGTTTTAATTCCACTTTTTTGTTGCTTACATTGCTAATTGTTTCCGTATGAAATAAAGTTATTATATATTATATGCAAACCATTAAAGAGTAATGCACAGCTGTATGGATTAATTAGAGCATATAGAATAAACACTGCTAAAGTGTCTGGTGTCCACCAAGACTCTATATGTTTTTGCTTACTTCCAGCTAAGTTTGTCATAAAGTTTTGAAGTTAGCCACCTAACAGTATCACTGCAAAAAAAAGGGGGGCAGGGTGATATTCAGTAATGTTACCTTTGTAGCACTAAAACAAAAGAAAAGAATTGCCTTATTACCTTACCAGTGAGACAGAGACATGGAAAGACTGCATGGATCAGAAGCTGATTAGAGGCTCATTTGCATGTCTATCAATCAAACACCTAATGCAGTTGAATCATCAACATCAGTATTCCTCCTACCGACACATGCATTGTTACACAGCCATCCTACACACACACACACACACACACACACACACATGCACACACACACACACACACACACACACACACACACACACACACACACTCACACACACACACACTCACACACACACACACACACACACACACACACACACACACACACACACACACACACACACGTTTGATTTCCTCAGCTTCCATTGCCTAACAAGTCACTTAAACAGGCCCTGCTCCAGGGCTGAGTGTGAAAAAGATTTAAGGAGATCAGTGCTCTGCCTTGGAAAACAAATATAAATAAACAAAAATCCACCTGAAATAGTCAGTCCGGCCCCTAAGCATGCACACACACATGCTGTTGTGTGTATGCAGACACTCCAAAAACACCTCCCCACAGCATTGTAGTTCATAAGTACTTGCCTAGTGTATTGTTGACTATCTCATGGCTTGCATGGACAGCAGTCACTGTATAACATAAAATACTGTGGTCACACCCCACAATTTGCTTCAAAATAGCAGTTGAGGTTTGTGAATCTCTCTGTCTGTCTGTCTACTGTGCTGTTTAGTTTAGATTGGTGATCAGATGCACCCTCAGACTGCTGCGTACAGCATTATCTAGCAGATCACTGTAATGCTACTTGCTTGGGGCTCCATACCGCTGTATGAATCCAGCAGTCCTTCAATTGATCCCTCCTAGTGCACTGATCAATCCTCCTAGAAACAGGGCTAACAATGTGCTGTGTGTTTCTGAATACTGCTAAATATTTATTAACCAAAATGCACAACATCTTTAAATTTAGAATTCCCATCATATGACATACTTAGAAGAAGATGATGTAATAAGACCACAACAAAAAGTGATGAGCAGTGAAGCACAGAATATATAAATCAAGGCATCACAGACTAAGTATGGGAAAGAATGTGATCATTAGAAATACCCTTTAATTGTAATAAAATAATAAAGGCATTATGTTACTTTTAGGAGTAAATGTTGTGGCTGTCGTGTGCTGCTGCAAACATTTTATATTTCCCAGTTGTAAAAATAAAGAAACCTCATTAAGTACAATACTGGAAAAATCAAAAGTGCATAAAAAGTGCATATAAAATAAAATTTTCTAGAATATAAGCCCCCCCCCACACACACACACACTTACAAGAATTCAAAATCTGCTGTGACATGGTACCGTATAAAGTGAGAAAGGCACTGTCTAAATGGAGAGATGATAAATCCGCAAGCAAAGGTGAGTAGTATTGCAGGAATTGAATTCATCCTCAAGTCTTGGTGAGTACCTTCACAAGGTAGACCCTGTTTTTCACAAAATCTCACCAAGATGACACTGATATATAGACTGTATTTTATATAGCATATATTATGGGCAGAAGTAGGTTAACAAATAAAGATAGCTGGGTGCACAAGACCCAGGATATAAAAGCGCCCAATCCTGGTAGGTGCACTGGTGCCTGGACCAGAAAAAATAATAGTGTAGAGCTGTCAAGACATGTAAACATTACTACAATGGGGCTAGGCCAGGCTCAGGGGGAGGATGCCCCCCTGTTTTAGAAGGAAGTAGTAGTTCTACAAAAATCACAAAAACTGATAGCCCAAAAAAAGAGCCATAAAGATGATAGATGATATGTGGACTACTGAGGGTAAGAAAGAAATTATGTATTGTTACTATTATGCATGAAGCCCAGAATTTCCAGACAGAAGCTTTACAAAAAGATTGAGAGAAATTAGAGGAAAGAAAAATACTTGCACAAGAAAAACTGCCAGAAGCTTCAAATAAAAATCTGTCTTCATTAATACAACAGATTTATGCAAAACATCATATACACCAAGAATCATTGGGTCATTTGGAAATAGAAGCAACTGAGGAAGTGCAAAACTATAAATAAAATCTAGAGATTATTGAAAGGTATAAAAAAGAAATATGGAAATGGGAAAGAAAGCGAGATGTGATATGGTGCAATATTTATGCAAAGAAAAAAGCCAAATCAGTACAAAAAAGCAGCACCAAAACTATTCGTAGAATTTAAAAAAAAAGAGAAGCTGAAGTTATGGAAAACTTGCAAAGTGAAGGGTTTAGTATAGAAAGCCTAAAACAGGTTATATCACAGTATAATGGAAGAATGGGTCCCCATGTAAGGAGAAACAGGACACACCTGAAGAAGAAATATGGACGTGGGAAAGAAAAAGAGATTTAATACAGTGCAATATTTATGCAATGGAGAACGCAGAACTAATCAATACAAAAAGTGCAGCAGCAAAGACATTTGAATAGAAATACAGGCAAAGGCATCCAGATACGGAAAATGTAACAATACAGAAAATAAAAAAAGAGGATTACTAAAGGAGAAGTTAAAGAAATAGAAACTGAGGGTTACCTGCAAAGTGAAGGATTAGTGTAGAAAATCTATCTGTGATAACATCACAGCAGGATAGAGCAATGGTAAATTAAAGAGAAATCAGTGGAGTGGGAAACATCTTATCAATTTCCATATGAAGATACTTTGGAGCCTTCTATAAGAAATGAGTGTAAAAGTTCAGTTGGAGTTGTAAAGCAAGGGAAAAATAGGAAACTGTGGCAACTCTGGCACAGTCAGTGTTGTGGTGTGATAGGTCAACGAGTTCCCATATGAAAGAGCCACACATGACACAGGGTGAAAATGAAGAGAACGTGGCACTGGAATATGCTTTGGAACTTTTTGTAGAATGCCTGCAGGAAATGGAGAACAAAGAATGTGCTCTCAGTTTAGAAGAAAATGACCTAAGACGAGAGTTGCTTGATTTAATAGAGATGGACAGACATATTAAGTTCAATGAAGGAAATAGACTACAGAAAGTCAATAAAACCCAAAAATAAGAAGCTTGATAAAACAAATGAACGCAGTAATTAAGACTGTTCATAGAAATTCATGTGATATAACAGAAGTAAATAGGATATATTACTGTGCAGCTAAATTAATAACAGAAAAAGTCTTACCACAAAAACACAGGGCAGCGAGTGAAAGGAAGAAGAAATCAAATGCCATCATGGACGTGTCAGATAGAGAAAACTATATAGCAATTAAGGCAAGAAGTATCACTGTTAGAAGAGTATAGAAGTGGGAACAGATCATCAAAAGTACTCAGAAAAATAGACATGTAAAAGCAATTTTGCTATATCAGAATAGATCAGGATCTATCGTGCACTATCACAAATAATAAACTAAAAATATCAGCACAGGCAGAAAAAGACAAAGTACAAAATAAGCAATTTACTGGTGACCCAAAAAGTTTTATAGGGAATTGAGAAACAAGGCAAAAGGGATTGAAACACCACCAAAAATAGAAGAAAGATCTATGAAGATCCTGTAGAACATAACAAAGATGCTAAATGGATAGAACAAGTAAAAGGAGAATTAGAAGTTCAAATGTACAGAATATGAAATGGGATAAAGCAACAGTCAGAGAGATTAAAACAAAGTTAAGAAAAGCTCCTAACTGGAAAACCCCATGCCCAGATGCAGTACCCAACTGGCTAAAATATTAACATCTTTGCATGAAGATTTAGCCATGAGTAAGAACTAGTTATATGCACACCCCGAACAGACACCAATCTGGTTAACAAGAGGAAAAACAATACTCCTTCTTAAGACTGAACCTCCAACCTATCCTAAAAACTATAGACCAGTAAATTGTCTTCAGATGATGTATAAACTATACACTGGAAATGATGCCAACATAGTTTGACATTTAGAAGAAAATTCTATCATGGCAATAAAACAAAATGGTAACAAAAGTGATATAGAACAAAGAATCATTTGTTGTTGTTAAAGTCATAATAGAGAATTGTAAAAGGGGAAGAATATAAGTATGGCATGGATAGACTACAAAAAAGCATTTGACAATGTCCCTCATTCACGGTTTAAAGAGTGCTTAAAAATGTATAAGATATACAAGATATAGATATACACTGATCACTTACATTAAATGACCATGAAACAGTGGCAAACCACTTTGTAGTTAAGCCATGGTAAAAGACAAATTATTATTCCAGGGATAAAAATGCAAAGGGGGTATTCCAGGGTGACTGTCACCGCTGCTGTTTTGTCTTCCCTTAACCCATTAAACTTTCTACTTAACAGATCAGGTCATGGCTACAATTTGGTTCCCAAAAAAGAACAAAGTGTAAAGACTTCTCACTTCTTTTTGTGGATGATTTAAAACTGTATAAATCATCAGAAGAGGAACAGAAAGCAAGTGGTCAAAACATTTTCAGATGATATAAGAATGTCATTTGGTCTTGGTAAATGTGCAAAAGCAACCTTTAAAGAAGGAAAACTGCAGCACCAAGAAAACATCAGCCTGGGACAGGAATGTGATATAAAAGAATGTGAGCAAGAGGGAGAATATAAATATTTGGTAACTGATGAAGGCTCAACAATAAAACATGAACAAATGTGAATAAAACTTAGTAAAGAATATTTTAGAACACTAAAATTAACACTGACAATAGGGCCGACATCTAGGAACAAAGTCCAAGCTATAAACCAATTTGCTCTTCCTGTTCTGACTCACAGCTTTGGAGTGGCTGGCCCCAAAAGGTACTGGATCAGATGGAAAGGAAAACAAGAAGGATGCTTCATGTATATGAAGACTATATATTCCCTGTTTTGAAGGAGGCATGGGCTTCCTTGAAATTTACTACATGTATAGATCTGCAGTTGTAGGACTGCATACATATCTACTGACCTCAAAAGACCCAAATATAATGAAAGTTTTAAAACATGAGGAGAATAAGTTTAAGATGACTTCCCTGCTTAGTTTAGCAGAAGCATATCAGTGTCAAGCTGGAATGGAAATCAGACCAAAAGTAGATAAAAGTCATGCAGCAACTGAATGTGCCAAAAAGCAAAAGAAAGAATATAAGGTGAAGGATCAGATGAGAAGGCAAGAAATGTGGAAAATGCATAAATATATTTGCAAATATGGAAAACACTTGGAACAACCCCATGTTGATCAGGACTGAATGCAGGAATGGTTAAGGAATGATGAATTAGACGGAATGTTAATATTGGCAGCCAAAGATAGCGGACCATGTACACATTGGTTTACAAAGTCCATTGAACATGTTGGAGAAACAGACAAATGTAGGTTTTGTAAAACAGAATTGGAAACAGTCATGCATCTTGTTGTTGGTTGTGATATACTAATGGAAGACGGAATGTATACTGAAAGGTATAATAATGTGGCAAGATTGTTGCACTGGGGATTGTGCAAACATAATATTAAAGTAGATGGAAAAGTGGAAACATGAGCCACAAAGCATCATAGAAAATGATGAGGTTTATACACTTAGGATCGGACATTAAGAACAATTCAAAAAATAGATGCGAGAAACCCAGATATAATAGTCCATGAAAAGAAGACAAAGTGGCATTGATTATTGAAATTGCTACACCCAGTGATTGTAGTGTGTTATGTACAGAGAGAGACAAAAATCATAAAATACCAGGATTTACAGGTGGAAATGAGGGCAATGTGGAAGAAGGATACCCAGACAGTTCCAACAGTTGTAGGAGCAATGGGTCTTATAAAAAAAAAAGCATTTGCGAATGTACTTACATGTGTTACTGATGCATGTAATGCCACATGAATTTCAAGAGGAGTCAATACTGGGCACACTATAGGTGCTGCAAAGAGCACTTCTGGCTAATATCAAAGGTTGAAACAGTACTAATTTCATGAATATTAATCATACTTTGATTTGGAATGGGATCTATTCCCATCATGGTATTAGAAACCCAAAAGACTTTGAGAAATTAAAAAAGAAAGGCACATTGTTTTATTAAGTTCTGCATACCTCAGCAGAAAAGAATATTATAGTCTCTAGTTTCTCAAGAGGTGTCATGTCATACATTTACATTAAAGATTTAAACTTAACTGTGAGGTCTTTATTGGTATAGTAAACTCTAAAAATCAAAACATCCCTTTACAATGATTGTAAAGAGAAGTTATTTATGCTACCAGATTAGGCTTTATTTTTTTTATTTAGGACAAACAGGTATTTCAACTAATAACCCCACAAACCCCACCCCTGCACAACTCTACAAGCCTTAACTTACAGTGTAAATCTCCTACTCTGTTTACCACAGCCCATAAACTAATACATTCTCAGAAAACAGCACACAAATTAGTACAGCCCATAAATGAGTACATTCTCTCAAAAACAGTATATAAACTAATACACTCCCCAGAAAACAGCCCATAAACTTATATATTTGCCCTAAAACAGCCATTTAAACTAATACATTGCCCAGAAAACAGCCCATAAGTAAATACATCCCCCAAAACTGCCCATAAACTAATACATTCTCCAGAAAATTGCCCAGCTCTAAAAGGAATTCTACAACCCCATACCACTAATCAAGTCCAGTCCAACAACCAAGCTCTAATGCCCATCACAAGATCTATTAACAGTGCAGGAGGTTCATTATACTCTAACTAGGTTGTAAAAACATGGAACCAGATCTCCTGTAAAATAAGATAGAGTCACAATGAATAGCTTTGGGGTGTCACTGAAAAAACAAACACTAAATGACTGGTTGTGATCTTTCACTGGCTTAGTCTAAGCCCCTAGAACTCAGCCACATTCCTTCTAATTACACTGTATTATCTCTTATCTTTCTTTACTCTAACTTCCATACAGTTTTTCTTTTACACTAAAACCCAAAATGCACCTCTACTACTTTCTCTCATGTTTTTACATGCTTTCCACTCCAGCCTACAACCCACGTCTTGTCCCCTAAAAGAATTTGTCTTGCAGGTAACCACTGATGCATCTGCTTCTTTCATACATGCTTTTACCTTATATCTATCCCACCCTCTACATAGATAATATCCTACTAGAATTCTTTAAACAAATCCTCCAGTATAATCCTTTCGCTTCCTGTATTATCCATCTTTACATATTCTATTGAAAAATCTCACTAGTTAAGTTAGCTTCTCTTAAATGCCATATTTCTATCTAATCAACTACCTCATGTTTCAATAACTCAGGGGTATGAAAAGGTGCTCTCCATTATCCTATGTATTGTCCATCTATCCTCATCCCCTTTTTCCCATTTTCCACATGGGGTTAGGGTGTCACCTCAACAGTGACAATCATCTCGAGCCAAGGTTTACACCGCCAGGTGGCTAGCCCTGACACATTAGTTCATCAGTGCTACTCACTTGCAGACACACTTGCACCTACGGCCAGTTTGAGTGTCCAATCCACCATCTGCATGTCTTTGGAATGTGGGAGGAAACCAGAGCACCCACAGGAAACCCATGTGACCACAGGGAGGATATACAGACTCTGCAAAGAAGGCACCCCAGCCGAGAATCAAACCAGAGAACCTCTTGCTGTGAGGAGACAAAGCTTAACTGCTGCACCACAGTGGCCGCTGATTATCCTATGTATTGTGATGTTATATAAACTCACTGTATTGTCTAGATTATATTTTTTCTGTTATGTAATGTATTTCTTCTTATCTATGGAGCTGGGCCACCACTGAAAATTGGAGAAACCCCTGTCGGAATTTCCTGGTAAACAGGATGAAATAAATAAATAAATAAATCTGAGTCTAATGGGGTGCAGTACGTACAGAAGTCTGTGGAAAGAAGAATGTCTTCAATGTTGGTTTCACTCGGGCAGAAAAAAATAAAAGAACATGCTCTTCCATGTAAGTATTTTAGTATCAAATGAAGATTTTAGTCAGTTCTAATCACATAACATATGAAGATGGTGCGTGATACAATGCAGAGACCAGAGCAATGTGGAATAAAGGCATACAGATAGTTCCAATAGCGGGAGGAATAACAGGGCTAATTAAAAACAATTTATTTTCAAGGATACTTAAATATGATGCGGACACATATAACTCCATGTGAAATGCAGGAGGCAGTTCTAAGTACATTACAAGTGTTAAGATCAGCACTCTTTCAAACATCAAAGACTGAAGCAGTACAGCCTTCATTAACTTTAAATATACTCTGAACTCACTTCCAAAATACTTACTGTATTACACCAGAGTAAGTTGCTTACACTGTGAGCAGGTCTTTTGGGATATGGCCCCCCAGTGTAAGCCTATTTATAAATAGGCCTTACACCAAGAACATGTCTTTTGGAGTCAGGGCAAACTTATATTGGAGTAAGTTACTCACAGTGAGAGTAAGTCTTTTGGAATCTGGCCCCGACTCAGTAATATGGTCCTTTCCTGTCATAGTATTAGAAATCCTAAACATTTGGAGAATTTAAGAGAAAGATATCTTGCTCTAATCATTTTTCTGCGTCCTGACTCACAGTCATAGACTTACATAAGTTATGTGGAGAGTTGTTCATTTTCCATAAAAACCCACTGTTTGTGCTCTGGCAATGATTTCACAACCCCTGGAAATATTGCATGAAATTCACATGCATTTTAGGTGTCATTGCCTATTATCCAATATTAAATTACAAAATTCAGCAATATATATAATCCTTATGGATGTCAGATGATGGCTCTCCCTGCGCCCCCCCCCTCCGTCTCCTTCTCCTAGGCCCAAAGCTTTCTTCATGCATTTCATAGTTAATAAAATTAAAAAACTATCCTTTAAATTTAAATTTGGATACTTGGTACTAGTTAGAGGGACTCAACTTTGAGTAGACACCTAGATAACACACTGCTAATAATATAAAGACAGTTCGGAATAGAAGGGAATTTCTTGGTATCTGCACAGCTGCTGTAGATCCATATCCCCTTAGAAATGTACTTCCCAACACCTGAAAAGCTGGCATTACCGGTTAATTCCACAAACCTCACCACTGCTGATTTTTGTCCCATAACACTGCTTCCAGTCCTAGATAAGGTCCCAGAAAAATATTCTATTCACACATGAATATATTCAAAAGAGTTGTGGTCATCTCCTGCTTCAGTAAGCTCTCTAGTTTGGAAGAAACATCATGACTGGAATCTGGACCCTCAGGAATGATATTATTCAAGCAGTGGATGACAGCCTCCTCAGAACAGCCACCTTTATTGATCTCACTGAGGTTTCTGAACTTGTAAATCATTATCTCCTTTGTGTCATCTTTGATCATGTCAGATTAAGTAAAAGAGCATCACCTTTGTACAGAGTAAATCCTTTTGCATAAACGCTGGATCTACAATATCAGTCACTTCCTTTCTTATCAAAGGCATTTCACAAGGCCCTGTAGTTGCACCTCTTTTCTTGTATTCATTCTTTTTATTACCACTTTCCCTTCCTTACTACCAGACATCAAAAGCTTTCTGTGTACCATGCTATATGGTCTAGAGGAATAAAGCCCAGACAATGTAAGTTTGATTACAAACTCAAGCACTAGAGGAGCTAGGCAGTGGCAGGTGGGGTGAGGGGTGTCCTTGAGTGGCTTATGCTAGCTTATTCTTCCCAGGTGGAGGGACAGTGGAGCAGCAGGAAATAGGTGTGTGTCACATATGAAAACATGGACAATACATTGCAGTGCCAACTACATGCTAACCCATTGGACTATGTATGCATGCAGAGGGTGGGTTACGCCAGGGAGGAAAACACTCCAGCAGCAATATGGTGATTCCACAAGATGTCTCACTAGCCCCAAATATGGTCAGAGGGAGTCTGGGTAAGTTCAAGTAGATTCAGTAGCTCTATCAGATGAGGCGAAGCACTGGAGTCAGCTGTAGGGGAACTAAAAATAGTAAAAACAAAAAAAAAATCTTATATATGATGTATTTTGAAGGCATGTTACTTCCAAAGCTTCCATCTCTCCCACAGCAATCAATGACATCTTGAAACTGACCCATTCAAATGTTTGTCTGCCTGTGCAACTGCAGCCTATTATGTTTCTCCAGAAAAAAAAAAACATGATTTTTTTTGAGCAAATCTCCACTGAAAAGAGTGCCATATATCTATTCTGTTGTTGTTCCCTCAGGTGTCACTTTACAGAACTTTAGACCCTAATCTATCCTTTAGATATCGCATCAGCCAAACAAAATCAAAAGATAAACTCTTATTCAATACCTGCTTAAATCTCAGACTGAATTGCATTTGGAAGGTGTACACTCCTTATTAAAAAAAAAAAAAAAAAAAACAGACCTCCCCACATTCCCCATTCTCTATAAAATCCACTAGTTCTAAAGCACCAGTCTACAACTTGGATCCTTCCTCTTCAGATTAAATAAAACAAGTTCCTGTCTGATCCTAGACAGTAAACTAAGCATCCACTCACTCGCCTTCTCTGCCTGCTTAGGTCTCAGGATGGTGATGCTCTCATTCTCAGAAGACCTAATAATAGACTCACCTAAATTGACTATGCTTGCATGACCTGGGACTTCCCTCCTCCCCCCATCCCTCAAGAATTGAAATGGCTATAAGACGCTTCACTCTCAGCTATCACTTCTTATCCACAAAAGGCTCAGATATTACTGTTTTGATTATCTGCCAATCACTTTACTACTATCTTGACATAATAGCTTCAAGGATTAGTGAACAGTGAAGGGATGTATGGCTGGACCAAAGCAAATTCATATGGATATCAATGCTGACAATGCAACTAGGAGAGGTTAATGCTGCCAAAT
>NC_056748.1:1024467714-1024612714 GCF_019279795.1 Protopterus annectens | reverse complement strand
GAAGCAGGGGCAGTGACTGCAGTTACTCAGGTAGACTTCATTGCTGGTTTGGCAGTTAAAGTTATAGTGGAATGTTAGTGGGGTATTCCTGTTGGCAATCGTGATACTGGGGCACTGTTTAATTTGTTGGCACACATTGCATTGGTTGCAGGGTTGTGTGCCTGGTGTGGGTCCCGAGTTGGTGGAGCTTGTGGGTCTTTTAAGCTCAAAGAGATTTTTTAAGGTGAGGGTCCTTTTGTAGCAGAACCGAGGTTTGTTTTATATGTGTATATATATATATATATATATATATATATATATATATATATATATATATATATATATATATACATATATAAATACAAATACACACACACACAAATATATATATATATATATATATATATATATATATATATATACATATATGGGTCCCCTACAGAAGACCGACAGCTCACAACACAGGCACCCACATTGCCGACACCAAAAGCCCGACGACAATGAGGAAACGGTAAGTCTCTATAGTGTGGAATGGAAATATTTCCATTCCTGCACTGTAGTGCAATCTCGGAGTTGGTATATTAAAGTTACGTGTGTGTGTGTGTATATATATATATATATATATATATATATATATATATATATATATATATATATAACATGGATCACCGTTCTTCCTGTTACCATAACATAGATCACCGTTCTTCCTATTACCATAACACAGATCACCCTGCTTCCTGTTACTATAACATGGATCACCATGCTTCCTGTTGCCATATGTGTGCGGTGGCTGTATTAGTGTAAGTCAACAGCCTTGTGTCAGTGATAAGTGGAAACATTGTCCAAACATTGTCTATCTTATGTCAAAAGACTAAGAAATTGCTTCTCACCATATGAGTTAAACAGTGGGATTTGGGAGGATGTTGTCTGCTATTACACTCACTGGAGAATGGTAGATCGACCTGCTGATACACAAGGTAAATTCTAATGCTGATTTATCTCATGTTGGATAGTGTTAAGGTATTTGCAACTTACGTCATTGTAATTCTAGTAGAGGGCATGATAGTTGTTGATTGCTGTCACGTTGGGGAAGAGTGCAAGAATATGTCTGGTGGCATGCCAGGTAAGCCGGTGCCAGTCTGAAAGATATAGAACACCTCTGTGAAATGCATACTTTTGAAAATCAGGATCACATTGTAAAATGCCAAACGTGGTCAAGTCAGGACAAAAGTAAACCATTAGTACCCCTACATCTTCCCCAGTAAAACCTGCTGACTTTGTGGTGACCATACCTCAGAAAAAGCAATACTTTACTATTTGTGTAAATGCCAGTTTAGGATCCTGTCTCCATTCTTGGTAAGTTGCATCTTATTGTTTGAGTGTACAGTTTAAGGAGATGGTGTGCTCTATAACTGTTATGCCAGCTTGGTTAGGGGAAGACACCAGTCACTGACAACTGTGTAGGTTGGGAAGGCAACGACCACTGAATGGCTGCATGCAGTGCAGAAATGCCCATCACTGTCGTGCTGCTAGTATTTGAATGGAGTAGACATTGATTACTGCCAGGCTAGAGTACTGGGTAAAGGACAGAAACACTGATCAGTGCTTGACTGGCTGTTTGAAAGACAATGTAGATGCCAGACCATATATTTGTGAGAAGTGGGGGACACTAACCAGTGTAAGGCTGGATGTGGAGGAGGACAACAACAACCACTGTCAACTTGGATGTTAGAAAGGAGGCAAGTCACACTTTTCTACTGAGAGCCATTTAAAATTCAGTATGGAAAATGCAAGGTGAACCAATCAGGATGCAAATCTCCGAGGAAAAATATATTGTGTAATGGCTTAAATGAAGGGAAACATGAGAAAATACTGCGTTCTCCTTATAAAGTTAGTACTAATTCTAATTGCTCAAATGTGTCTCGTTTGTTTATGATTGTATTGGGGAGCATAAAGAATGACAGGATCATGATTTAGTGGGTCTGTATTACCATGTCGACAGGACTGTTCATTGAACGCCCATATGTCGACACGTACACCAAAATACCTCAATGCTGAACGGGCACAAAAGCGATTTTTTTCTCAGGGAAAAAAATCGCTGGGAAAAAAATTGCTGGGCCGTTGTTGGGAATTTGCTGTTTCCTCCAATGTAGTGTGATCTCAGAGTTGGTATATTTAAGTAGGGGGTGTGGGGGGCACAGCCCCCCACTTCACTGTGTTTGACATTTTTTTTTTTGTTGGCCTGGCAATTTTTTTTCCATGGGGAAAAAACTCACTTTTGTGGCCATTCAACACTTAGGTATTTCAGTGTGCATGGGTCGACGTAAGGGTGTTCGATGAACATGGTAATATAGACCTGATTTTAGAGATGCTAAAGTCATGAAAGTTGAACTGAAATTAACAAATTTCAGAAACTAGACACAGAAATATAACCTTCTTCAACATTCAAGGTTATAATTAGTTAAAAGAGATTTATGAGGTCTTCCCCTGTATGTGGTGTTGGGTGCTGTCGCACTCTGAGACAATTTCAGCCAAAGGTAATTTACAGAAACATATCTGGTAAAACATGTCTTGCCTGTGTTCTGATTGCTAATTATTGTCAGATTTACTATCCCTTCTATCAGTGTGCCTGAAACACTGGTAACTGGCCTGTAGTACTGCATAGTGTTTCCAGAGCTGCTCTTGCATATAGGTGTTATCTTATTTTGTATTCTTGCCTTCAGTTCCTCAGTGCTTCCCCTCAGTCAGTGATGTGCTGAAATACTCCAGGAGAAGATGTACATTTCTGAGATCATAGTTAGAATTTATTGAAGAGTCCTTTGTATATCATATACCTTTTCCTCACTTAACACTCTTAGCTCTTTTTTAGAGATAATTATCCTTCATCCATCTATTTCCATTACCACTTTTTTCCTGGAAAGCTGGGACTGTCTCCCACTTTTCCATGTAAATCCTATGCAGAAAAACACTCTCAGAACTCATGCCGACTCTAATCTCTTTTTGTAGTCCCTTTTCCTTCCTCCGCTGTTTTTCATTCCTACTGATAATATTCTTTGCATGCTTAGCATTTGTAACTGCTGTGGCTACTGTCTTATTGGACCTTCTTTAGAATGAATGGTTTCCTATCAGTAACCTGCCAAACAGGTGGTTGAATTTACCAACGCCTAAACCTTTTTCGCAAAAGTCTGTATACTGAAGACTGGCATTAACAAACCTCAAGACTCCCTACCGCTCTGAACCCAGGAACAGGCATTACCATGGGTCCAGAAGGGAGGAAAGTTTGGACAGTTAATGTAATTTTTCTACATTCTAACATTCGGGATGAAGGAATTATGTAGGTGGACTTAACCTAACATGTGTGGCAGGTTACTGAAAGGAATCCAGATTGAACACCTTTTTCCATCCATTTCTTATTCCTGCCCTGTTTTGAATTGTTATTTTCTTACTTTTCACCTTGATCACATTTGTTTCTGTGACTACCTAGCATTCACTGATCTGTTTATTCCTTCCTGCAAAAGTAAAAGTAATGTCTTTCGGCTTCCCCCGGTTAGGGGTTGCCACAGGGGAGCTCTAGTACATTAATGATTGGCAGTGGATTTTTATGGTGCCGAATTACCAGCCTGACACCCAACCTTCAAAGAAGGCACACCCATTCATGCACGCACCTACCTACATGTCTTTATATGTCAGTGGACCACAGGGAGGACATGCAGACTCCACACAGAAGGCGGTCCAGCCGAGAATAAAACAGAAGAACCTCTTGCTGTGAGGTGATAATGCTAACCGCTGCACCCCTGCGCCCACTTTTATCCCTTCCTACACTCACTTCCAAATTCATCCTCTTGGTTGGGCCCAGATCTACTTACACCTTTATTTTATATCCAGATCCACAAATGTATCCTTATTATTTGTGCCATCCTTTGACAGTTTGTACCTTGTAGTTGCAGATCTATGTATCTTCTTCTTCTTCTGCACTGTTTTACTTTCCTTTTCCATTGCAGACCACAACACAGCATGGATTGTAATGTATACCAATGTCGCTGTAGAGAACTACCCTATATGTGAGCTGATCTTGCTGTATTCTCGCAACAGTCTCCTCCTGTCTCCTTACCCTTAGTGTTGGGCTGCCAGTCCATGTCTCTGACAGACTGCTAACAGTAATTGATGTCCACCAGTTATATCCAACCTATTCTTACTCCACCAATCATATCTAACCTATTGATACCCCACCAATCATATCTAACCTACTCTTACTCCACCAATCATATCCGACCTATTCTTACTCTTGCACTGCATTTCCCTTTCCTTAATTATTGTCCCATTTAGTACCATCTGGGTGCCTAGAGTTGGTATGAATGCATTAGCTTTTTCCTTTCTTACCTTTAAATTGCATCAGGTAGCTGATATTGATATGCCCTTCTTATCTTTCTCATATCAGATCCTCCTTCATCTTTATCTTTAATGAAATTGTATTCAGTCTGTTCTTTAACACTTTATGCACACACTTCCTGCTCCTTGACCTTCTTGTTTAACTTACATCCAGGTATGACCTTACCCCAGTTTTTCTTTTGCTTGCGCATGCCTCAGTAATCTCTAACACATGCCCTTCTCCTCTTATTACTGCTTAAATGCTTGCCATTATTATTCTCTTCAGACTCTTAGGATTGCTTAGTAAAATCCCTGAGGGCCTGTCTTATCTTATACTCATGTTGTATAGCATTGCTCACTTCCCCAGTTTGGCTGTTAATACAGAGGATCAAGGCTTTGACCTGCTAAAGGTTGCGTCCTGTAGTCCAAGGTTTGATTCCCTGTGCCTCCATTTGTGTCCTTTGTGACTCTGTGCAAGTCACTTAACCAGACAGTGCTCTGAGGCAATTGGGAGATTGATTCGAGTTTCTCAGTGGGTCTCCTGCACCACATTCCTAGTAACTACCTATAAACCCTTATGCTCTTTCCTTACATTTTATTCACCTCTTAGCATTTTACCAAGATCCTTTGCCCTACCATCTTGATTTATATACACTGTCACCTTTTGAGACCTGTTTCATTGGTATGCTCCCTTTGGTGCAAAGAGCAAGGCTGTCACTGCTAAATATGTAGTTTTCCTCCTAGGCTCTTCTCTATTCCCTACTACACATTGTCACTGATTCCTTTCCCATTCTATGAACTTGCAGTTATAGTCTTTCTAATCATTTAATTCTCTGCACTGTTAGCAGTTAAAATATGAACATCTGCTGAAATGGCTACTGCAGTGCTCAGTTATGAATAAAATGTGGCAGTAGAACATTGACCACCACACAAAGCACTAGCTATGGATATATAACAGTGCTTGTCACTGCTTACCTAGTCATAACCATTATATTCCAGGACCTATTTCTGTATCTTTTAGAATCTTACTTTCCTCTTTATTGCACAGCTAATTGCCAAATCGAAAAGTTCCATACCACCAGATTGCCACCAGTCTTGTTCAGGTTAAATCTTTCTTCCGCTGCCCTCCTTACCTGCTTGCTATCCTACTCAGTTTTCTTTCTTTGCTTTTCTTTCCTTCTCCAGTGCAGCTTCCCTTATTCCTAGCTTTTATCTCACAGCCCGAACCTCCACCTGTACAACTTGCTTTCAACTCTGTCCTACGTGCTTATCTTATCCTTCCTCATACTATTTATTACTTGCATTCATTGCACACTTCATCAAACATGTTTCCATTTCTCTCAGCTAGTCCTCCTTTCTTCCCCCTCTGACCTTTATCACTCCAGCTCTCAATCCTTCCTATTACCCTCATTCACTTATTGCTGCCTCCCTTGTTCCTGTTGTATCCTTCCACTCAGTCATGGCATTAACTACCCCAGTTCCCATACCTGCCTCTGCCAAGTTCCTCAGTCACCCAACGTACCCTGTGTTCCACAACTGCCTCAGTAAGACCCGGTCCCACCTCCTACACACCTGATCCATCTCTGTTTTTCCTCTTTCCTCTACCCATTCCTGCTTCTTTCCTAAACTGAGTAGCTATTGAGATACCTCTTACTGATATTAGCAGAACTAGGTTAAATGTCCTTCTAGGTCAGTCTCCTTCCTCAAAGTATGTAGGGGAGCAGTATTGTTTGCTGCTCTTGCCTCCCAGGTTCCTCTTTTCTTTAACAAATGCATGCTTAGAAGCATTCTTGAAACGGTTGAATCACAGCCACTCCTTTGGTACTTAAAAAGCACAGGTTATACTTCGAACAGAGGATTGCTTCCAAGCATTGTTTGAAAACGGTAATACTTAAGAGCTGTAGAAGAGCTGATTGGAGTGCCATCATAACAGGGCTTAACAGTGGTAGCACTTAAAACCCTTTAGGTTGTGAACATTTAAAGGCAATGTTTGTTTTTAACTTTTAGCATTGATTCTGTAGTGTTTTCTGTCATGCTTGCCGAGCCTAATTTCTCTCTTCCCAAGTTCATCCTGTTCGCTAAACACCATGGCCTTTCACATTAGCCTGTATGACACTGTAATGTGACCTAGAGTTTGATCACCCACCCTGTTTGGAGCAGTTGACTATACCTAACTCTACATCCCACCACCCTGTCTTTTTGTGGATTAGCTTTTCAGTGCTTACACTGCTTTACAAAGTGGCTCATCGGACTTGCTGAGGCACAGGAATGTTTCTCCCATGGTGGTAGTGCATGCACTGCAATTATGGTATTAAGTATGTATCTTCCATCCCTAATCACATTAACTGACACTGTCTTCCCTTCTACCATCGACAGTAAGGCCTAAGGTGCACTCTGCCTAACGTACAGCTGAGCTGACCAAGAAGTGGAGCCGTCTGCTAAATGTTTGAATGGCCTGTTTCACACTCTTTGAGTGCCAGCATTCAAAATAACACCACCAGTGCTTATAACTACAAGTATGACTTCTGTATCCAGAGAAGACCAGCTTTTCAGATTTCACTCCATGATACTATATTTCAAATATGGGGAATAGTAAGGCTTAAAAATAACAGGCTGATTGTACAAAATGATAAAAATTTGCCTTCATGATTTTATTGACAATGCTAGCTCATTGTATTGTTTGTTTAAAGTCACTGAATATCGTGACACATTAAACAGGTATAGACGTTATTCAGATAGAAATGGCTACTCACTTGAAGTGTTGAGCATCTACTTCAGCTGAGATCTCTTGGATCAAGACGGAACTGGCAATGATCCATATGCAGAATTTTTGAAGCTTAAGATAAAACTGCTGTACTATAGAAGTATTTTGTTTAGTGGCTGTCCTAAAGAACAATGAATCACCTTTTTCAAATTAAGTGTTCCTTACTCTGATATTTAATATGGCATGTGAATCCAATACTTTTACAGATGAAAAAAAAAAAAAGTTTGGGGTCTAATATCTCCAAACATGGCATTCACATTCTTTTTTTTTTTTTCTTTCACACGGATCTTGGAAAACAAATCTTTATAGCCTTGTAAAGCAGGGGGCGGCCCACTAAGAATGTTTTGAGCTTCCAAACTAAAGTCTTTGGGAGTCTGATGAAAATTGTGCCTGGGGGGGATGGCAGTTTCATTGTAAGTTTATTGCATTTTTTCTTTTTAAACAATTTCAGACTGTCAGCCTGGAAAAGAATCTGCACTCATCTCCTCTAGTTTATCTTCACTCATAAATTGCCCCACCCCCTTTCTAGGCTACTCTATGGAAGGGCATCTTGACTAATGGAAGCAGAGATATCCCGCTGAGCAGGAGACCCTAGTGGGTCAAAGGATGGGCGCTCTTCTTTTCCTTTCCTCCCAGGCAGATGTCTTGGTGTCTCTTTAATCTTCAGTCTCTGTTTTTTTTCCTTCATTCACTTAATTCTGTTTCCATTTCTAACTTCCTCAAGTCACTAATACTAACAGAAATAATATCAGCTTCCCAACTTCCATTTTTAACAGCAGGCCCATGGTCAGATTAATGACATTCTGCAAGCAGGGGTGCTATAATAGAGAAAAGCCGAGTGTGAACTGCTATGATCATACAAAGTAACATCTGTTTTGTTCTTCATTTTTTATTCACTAAATGGCGAAATTAAATATTGTTGCATGCTTGAATGTAAAACTATGTATCTAACAGTAAAACAGTAAGGATTGCTTTTACTATCTGCTCTCCGCAGTTTTAATACTAGTGCCTCTGTGTTAGCTATTCTTCCCTCTCCCACACGTGCAACTTTTATTTCACATCATACCTTACCTGAATTTTTTGACCCTCATCCTCTCTGATCATCAGCTGTCCTCCAAGCCATAGAACTGTTCTTCTCATTCTGCTACCAGCAGAGGTGAGAGTGATACAGACCAAGAGAGACCATAATACCTTGAGCTACGAGAGCATTTTAGTATAGCCCTAAGTCAATAAAATGCCTGCCTTTACACTGTGCATGATGAAGTGCACCAAGATGCCAGGTAAGTACCCTTACTTCTCTGTTTCCATGCCTGTCTGACATCCGCATGCATGAGGAAGAACTAGGTGTGCACCATCTCAGGAGTGACATATCAGCTGTCATCCCACCTATATGCCAGCCTAGTGTGTGTACTCATACTTGTGTTCTCTGGTGTCACCTGTAGAAGAATAACAGCTACATACCTCCCTGCATTGCCCCCTTTACCCTGGCTACATGAGAGGTGTGAATGGGGACTGTCCTTTTTGCTAGTGTTGGGGCCGCTAATCAAACCCTGGTCACCTGGACCTCAGACAGAGCTATACCATACCTTTCTTTATTTTTTACAGATTTCCTTTCTTTGCTTTAGAAAGTATAATTTTTCTTAATACTAGCCATTGCTGTCACTGGTAAGTACTACATTTTCACCATTTTGTTACTTCCCTTTACACTTTCCACATACTGTTCCCCTCCCTCGTGACCTGTGTTATATCTTACTTATCATAATATTTCTTTCCTCAGGGCACCATCCTTACCTGCCTTTCTTTATTTTTATCATCAGAACATCTCATGGAGAACTTTAAAGTATTTTCAGATATCTGTTGCTAGGTGTCCTTATTTCTATAGTATCTTGACAATACATAAAAACTCGGAAAGCCCACCCTTGAGACTCATTGTTTTCTGGCTGTCTATACTACAGTGCCTATTTCTAATTTTTTACATCACATATTGAAGCTATTGATTAAAAAAAAAAAAACACCTTGTCTTATTCTATATTCAGGAGATCTAAAAAATTTAAATGCACTAAAGGATGGCAGTTATTTATTACAGCAGATATAAATCCTTTGCATAGCAGTATTTGTCACGAAGAAGGTCTGGTAGGATTGGAGTGCATATTTTGTAAATTGTAATCCTATCTAGAAGTCTTTATAGAAACAATAATGTTGTAGTGGAATTTGTACTAACAAATAACATGTTCATGGCAGGTGCAGAATATTGTCTGAAGATAAAAGTTATTGTAATGTGTACCCCCGTGCCACTCAGCTGTGTCCATGCATACTTAACATATAAGATGGAGAACCTGTTAAAGAACCATGGCTTCAGCGATGTAATATTCTTTGGATGGTTTATTGATTTCAGTGACAGTACTAGCCACATGGAATGGAGTAATAAAATGGGATGAAGGGGTCGATGACGACTTCATTGATTGTATATTAATTATTAATAAGGGACAACCCAGGGAACTGGACATATTTATAGAGATTTTAAGGAAATGTTAGGTGCTAGTAATAGTGGATATTAACATCAGCAGCCATGTGATTAACATCCTAGACATTGCGTTATAGAAGTACGGTCAGGGTCAAGGGCACAGAGGTAGTAAAAATGATTAAAAAAATAATTTATTACATTTTAAAAGCAGAAACACTACAGACATCATCAGTAGAAATAGAATTCACTAATGAAACATGTTAGTTAAGTAGAAGGCAATATCTAGATAACTTGTTAAATATCGAACAAACGAAAGTGAATGGTGCCCTAAAGGGAGATGTAATCAAAGCATTTTTGTTGAGACTGTAAGTTTCAACAACAGGGTTTGTAAGAATAATGAATTTGCAAGAGGTTGCAGAGTGGTATTAAGATGTGTCATGCAGTGTGGGCAGCATAGTAAAACTGTAGTGGAAATACCAAGAACTGCGGCATTTTATAATTAAGTAGTAAAATTTCTCCAAAGCTAATATTTTCATATAGAAAGGCAAGCCATCTAAAGGTATTATTTGATCATTATTTGTTTGTCTAAGTATTTATTTTACAATTATAATTTGTCCTTTTGCCAGGTCTCATATTACTACATTTACTGGTGTTAAAAGAGAGCTCATTATTAGTACATCCTGTGCTTTTGCTACTCCATCTGAGAGGACTTCAGCAGGTTTTATTTAAATAATTATGCAGTCAGTTTTGTAATCATCAGCATATGTGATTATTAAGAGCCCATGTCTCTATCCCTTGTATCCAAGGAAATAAGTCCAAAATAAAACGGCATGATGACCGAGCCTTTGAGATACCACTGACAACCCCTTTTGGGATAGACATGGAACATCCCAACCTGATTTTTTATGTCCTGCTGCTAAACCATCGTTTTATGCATTGCATTTTAATATTTGTAACTTAACGATTATTTTCTTATGTGTAATAGTGTTGAGACCTCAGCACACCCAAAAAACAGTCTGCATAGTTACCACTTTAGCAAGTACTTCTGTTGCCCCCCCCCCACAACGAATGCCAGAAAAATAATGACAGATCTCTCCTTAACAAACTCATATAAAATGTACAAAAGCGTTTCCCTTTTGTCATTTTATATCAGTTCCACTGTGACTCGTTTCTTGAATTTATACAGAATATTGGTCACCATGGATGGGCATAAAATTGTTTTGGTGTAAGGTGACCCTCTCTTTCTCCCTTTGTGAATCAGTAGCACTACGGTTTTTTATCAGATGTCAGGGATCTGTTTAAAGTGATTGTCAGTGGTTTAGTTAGATTTTCTTTTGATTCTGTTCAGAAAACACTATGCATGTTGTCAGAGTAGCATTCTGATACATATGTTTGTTTACTGCCATGTCTGCACAAATTTCTCTGCAAATACTGTTTTTATGCTCTGCAGCTGGGTAATCACTGTTTATTAATAATATATTAGATTCAGTTTTTCCATTCAGTTTTCACTTGTGTGTATGGAATACAGTACTGTTACTGTCAAGCTTTGAAGTAAAGCTGAATTCATAATTAAATGTGGGAGGTCTGATAAGGGAAAGTTACTTTCTAGTAGTTCAATACATTAATAATCTAGACCTCCTTTTTGACCAAGGTAATTGCTGAAAGCAAGAGAGTCTCCTGAGTAAATACATTGAATATAATAAAAACATTTTGTAAATAATTCTATCCAATATCAGTTATTCCTCTATTCACACTAGCTCTATGGGAGTTAACTATACTCATTTTAAATACACTTTCTAACACTCTTTCTTACAACTATCATTCTTCAGAAACTAGGTTCACCTTTATATTCTGCTGTTCCCCATCTGTATTAATTTCTTTTGCCCAATAGGTAAATATGAGAGTAGTGTACAAGGTACCATGAATGAGTGCCGCAGATGTATGAACTTGTTTTTTTATTCTGTTTCATGGATTATTGTAACTCTGGGGCTTTTCTGCCTGGGCTTCTGCTGAAGGTGTTCATTTTTCAGTCTGATGTTCTTGGTAAAGGAACGCAAATAAATAAGCAGTATCTAATTTTTTCAGTTGACTATCTTAGTAATTTTATAATTCTTCCAAACGTTTTTGATGATTTTATCTCACTGAAATAGGTAGCAGTGATGCCACACTGCCCTGATTCAAAAACTACTTCTATAACCATCACTTCTCTCAAATCATCAACCTGTACATCAGTCCCCCTTCAGAAAGGTGTCCCCCAAGGATGTATTCTGTCACTTCTCCTTTCATCTATCTACATTAACAAACTTCTTTTTCACTTACCCCATCTTCCTCTCCTGATTTATACTAATGGCATGGTCCTATTCATCTCCAACCTCTCTGTCTCTTCTTTTAAACTCAAACTTCAGACAGATTTTCATGCCTTTATTCAATGGGTCAGTAACAAACCATTGCTGTTGAAAACTTCTACAACAAAAACAATGCTTTTTTTTGTCAAGGCAAAAGCACACTTCTATCTCCAGGCCTCTAAAAATTCTTGATCATCTTAATAACATTATTGAAAATATCACTTCATTCAAATACCTAGTCATCTGGTTGGGCAACTTCCTAAATCTCTAACTCCAGCTGAGTGCTGGACTACACAAACAAAAAAAAAATAACTGTTGTATTCTGGACTAATAGGATCTCTCCTTTTCTACTCAGACCCTGTAGAAATGCCACAGGTAAGGGTGTCTTATTGGCTCAGCTAGAATAGTGTCTTCTTCTAACTGCTGCATATTCTAAAAGAAATGTATTCACCATTCAGTCCATCTCAAACGGCACTGGCAGATTCATTACTCTTTCACCAAGAAATGAACACCACTGCAAAACCATTAGAAAAGCTAACTTACTACCTGTGAAACAATGTGCTGACTTTTTACTTGACTATCAATTATTTAAACTTATCAAGGAGGACAACCCCTCGCTAGCCTCCATATTATTAAGAGATGCACCAACATGCAAGCTTAGACATCTTAACCACTCAAGACACCCTCTTCCAAATCCCCAAAACTTGGCCTCCCTGCACAGACCATGCTTTTTCATTCCTTGGTCCCAAACTATGGGGATCTCTCCTTTCTTAAAGGTCATTCTTATCTCATTTTCCAATCAGAAATGAAATCACATTTCAGGAAAATGCAACTGCTGTCTCACTGGTCATACAACTTCTTCATTCCTGTCTTCTGTCTATATACCTTGCTCTGACTCGATTTCTGATTGTAATTATTTCAACATGCAGTCTCTGATGCCACGCTATATATAATGCATGTATGTATATACTGTGTATTTTTCAGTCACTCTGAATATAATCTCATTAATGTATTGCCTTTATACCCTCAAGCCAATTACAATATTCACTTTGTATATAATATGTTTACATTGCATTTTATCACTCACTCACGGAGCTTCTGTTTCAGCACTCTGCCATCCAGCTATAATTTAGCTGGACTTCTTTTCACACTTCCCTTTCTTACAATGAAAACAATGCATTCTAACACATATCCGAAGTGTTGACAAAGTCTGAAAATATCAGTAAATTTCACATCAGCAGCAAGCACACACACGTCCCGTTATCACTGCATAATATAGGGTTGTTGCATGCTAGTCAGGATAACTACATCATGAGATTTCATCTGGCATTGTATATTCCTGTCTATTTCTCTGAGGTCTGTGGTGTTGTTTCACTAATGAAGTATTTCTGAGCTATACCTCAAATAACCGAACAAGCATTATGAACAGGCAACGTGTGAACCTACCCAGTTACTAGCCTTTGGTGTTAGTGAGGATAGATAGTATATTTCCTTAGCTGTTGTGGTTGACAACATAAACTTTATCAAATATGCTGAAAGGCATTTATATATCCAAACACTGGCAGTAAAAACTGCCATTTAAATGTTAAACGAGTGTGTGTGTGTCAATAAATGCATATAGAATCAACTATCATTCCTTGAGACTTCCTGCCTAAAAGCATTACTGTCAGAGAAAAACTGCTCATAACTCAAACCCCAGCCAAATGAAACTTTGTTGCATGTGTACTTGATACTGGAGTAAACCTCTCAGTCTCATAGCACACCAAATCTGGACAAAGTCAAAATAGGGAACCAAGGTTCAAAATCAGGAGCAGATATTAATTATTGCTCTTATAGACTTCGAACGTTGCTAGCACAACAGGTTTTACATTTGCATGCATATTTTTGAAGGATATGAAGTGTAAAACTCAAAATGTCTGTTATTAGTTAGTGACATCAATCCCCAAGGATTTGCAAGAAATCCACAAAATTTATAAGGAACAGACCAAAAATATGAGATGAAATTCTGGACATTCTGTGCAAATATAGACAGTTGATATGCACAGAACAAAGCAAACAAGAGTTCTCCTTGTGTTTCACCTAGGTGGAAGCTTCAATCCCACACTCCCTTTTCTTTATTATAGTCACTCAGAAGAGACCACACTACATCGAACTAGCAGGCAGTGGCAGATAATGAAGAGCTGTCTTGTTCTACAGGTTGTGGTGATCCCAGAAAAAGTGACAAATACTGTTCACACAAACAAGGAAAACATGAATTGAGCTACAGCAACTGAGCAGTTACTATCACAAGCTGTGAAGCTAATGCAAGTGTTGGGTGTATAATGTGCTGAGCAACAACATTCAAGCCATGCAGGTGTGCAGTTGGGACTGTGTACATATGGGTTTGTATATGCGAATGTGTGTGTGTGCGTGTGCGCGCGAATGTCTGTCCTATGTAATTATAATGCCTGCAGAGGAAACTGTTTCTCTTGCTCTAAAAGATGGCACCTCTTAATGTTTTTTTTTTTAACTGGTGGATTTGTAGGAAATAAACTAAAGATCATTGTTTTCCCTAGTTATTTTACATTTTTAGACTCAACCTATATTTTTAATTACTTGCACGATTCCAAATCCCCTGTGGCACTGGGGCATTGTCTTTGTGCCCATTTTAAGTATATGTCTTCATTCCTGGCATAAAACCTAATTTTAGGTATTAGCTACACAATCAGCCATCCAAGATCTTGAAGCTCAACTCCTTATAAGTTTTTGTTGGTGAGACAGGGGTTTGCATTGCATACCGCTATAATGCCCATGTCTCTGTAATAATGACTGAAAAAGTTTACTTGCATGCAACATAATTTTCAACCTATGCCACTTTTTTGATAGCTATGCTTGTTATATGTTAGGTCCATTTGCTCTGTTTATTGCATGTGTGGTGTACGAGATGGATAGATGGGTTGAAATATCCAAAAAGACAAAATTCTTGAGATGACAGTGCACAGAATTTTGCATGGCAGGAAAAACAATGAAGCACACAAAACATAGTATATATGTTTGCATTGCGTTGTACTGCTGTCATAGAGCTATGGGTCATCAGGGTAGAGTCATTTTCCTTTTATGATTTCTGTGTGTGAGTGGAGGAGTAATTGACTTATCCTGTCATGTTGAGATGTGCCTAAGTAGCTGCTGGTAGCTGTAGCATGCTTTTCTTTTCAGAGAAATCTGTCCTCACTTTATAATGATATTTACATCACAGTGCGTGAGTTAGTCTTGGTGAGGGTGCATTACTGCTTCAGCATAGTGGAACGGTTTGAAACTGTTAAGTGCAGAAGACTTGACGTTAACACTTTTTCTTGTTAGTGAGGCTTATTTTTAGTCTGTATTTCATTTGCGGTCACAGATTTATTGCATGATCAACTGAAGCACTGAAAGAACAAAAGAACAGCTCATCATAAATGTGCTAATGATAAATAACCTTTGCATGTCCAATTAAAGAGTTCCACACAACGTAGCATTCTTTAGAATGCTGTGTTCATTTCCAAATGCAATGGCAGCATTAGCCTACGGCTTTAGTTAACAAGATTTGGGAAGAATTTTCACATGGATATTATCCAGATCTGACACTGTGGGAGTATTTCATTGCCATTTTGCACTCCGTATAAATGTGGGATTTAAATTTACTTTAGCTTTTAAAATGTCTGTAAAGCTGCCACACAGCAGATTGAGAAATTCAGAGACTTAAAATTGTGCATTCAAATACAACAAGAGATACTTAGTTACGTCCATGCATAGCTTCCAGAAAAAGTAGCAAAACTGTTGATAGTAACCATTACACTTGATGTTTCATGACCTTTGAAAGTAGTTATATTTTAAAGTATTAATTAATAAGATGTTGATTATTATTTTTCTTATAGTAGTTCATTCTCTTTAGAGCATTGTGATTTTAGGGAAGTAGTTTTTCTTACCATTACTTAACTGTGTGTGTACATGGCAGTGAAATATATTTTCAGTAATTAAACTGAGTAAATAGTCTATAACTCGGTTTAATAGCAGATAGCTAATTACTAGTTTGTGTTTATTTTGTTTATGATTTTGGTTGTTGGGTTGATTTCACTACTATGTGGCCTCCTTTCTTGAGAAACCCAAGGTGTTTTTCTTACTTTTCTTATGGGAAATTTGGACAGGGTACCAGGGAACTTGTTTATTTATATAGATTTGCTTTTGATTGTTATAACATTGCAAATATATACCTATGTTTTTCATTAATAAAGTATCCCTATGCCTTTTGATACATTTCTTGGGATATTTTACATCTACCTGAGCTACCACTGATACAAGCAGAATAAACCTTGGTTTAAATACTCATTGGAATGACAGAGCACCCCTTTATTCTGTACTTCAGTATCAGTACTGGATAATAAATCCAAACACCTGATGTAGGAATAGAACCCACAGTTATTTAGCGTATACTGTATGCTACCTGGTGGGAGGTTGGCATAATGGTTAAGGTTCTTACCTTAAAGACACAAGGTACAAGGTTTGATTCTCAGATGGGGTAACTGGCTAGGCTTGAAAAGGCCCACAAGGGCAGTTAGCTTAGTATCAACCTATGCCTATTCTTATACCTGTTAAATCGATGACACGGTTAGTTATTTTTAAGTCTGCATAAACATCAGCTGTTATGTCCATCTTCATTAGAGCAATATTTGTGTCTCAGGAATATTTCTATGATATACCCCTTAATAATCCCCTCTCTCTAGCTGCCAGTTATGCCTTACAATTCCTTAAGTTTAGTTCAGCTAGTTTGTGATAGGATTACATTTATTGATGCTGTACTGTTTCTCACCTCTGACATTCATACTGAGCGTACTTCCCAAAGTAGGGAAAGTTCATTCAAAACAAAATTGATAGGAGTCAATAGTTGTCTGCACATTTTTCTTCCTTTTGATGTATGTGTGTGCTTTTGTGCATAGTTGCAACCTTCTACTCCTTCACCAGTATAACTGTTTCAGAACAAAACACAAATTATACAGTTTTGACAAACTGTTTATTGACAGATTGTCATGCAGACCTTTGCTTATGTGTGAGTCAGACAGAGAGGGAGGGAGAAAGGTAAACTGTCAAAATGTTAGCTTGGAGTCAAATAAATAAGAGGGCCCCAAGGCCACTCATGATAAAACCTTTTTAGGTATGCAGATATATGTCCTGCGGACATGGATATCACAGACATACACAGAGCATCACAGCATTCAATTAAGTTTTTAATATATGAACATAGTATTATATGCAGAAAAGTTAAGAATCCATTATTTTAGAAGTTAAAAGGAATATGAGTACCTGTCTAGATGATCGATATATACAGGTGTGATATTCTTTAAGTGTGCACAGATCCTGTTTTACATGCTGTAATATACATCACTGCACTGTGTGGAAGGGAATAAGGGACCCATGTTCAACATAACTTTAATTTTGGTTGAGAGTCAGGATGAATGCTGGAAGGAGACATGCTTTGCAAGTACTGCAGAAGGATCATTCTACTGGTCAGAGCCAGGCGTTCTATTGACCCATTTGTATTAACTTGTAATGTATGTGCTGAGACATTCAAAAAAAGAAACAGACTTTCTCCTGTATTTATACTTCAGGAGTAATCCTACTTCTTTATGCTCAATAACATTTTAGCCTCATTTAATGAAGAATTGTTTGATATGGTAGGATACCTGTGGTGTAAGCTACAGTTTTTAAAACAAAAATTCCAACATGTAGGAATACTGAAGTATGTGAAAATTAGCAATAATGGAATGCCCTCTAAATAAAATCTGACACTTTTTATTTCCATTCTGCTGATTTATTTTTTTTACTTTGATACTCTGAGACAGCTGACGAACGACCAAGAGACATGATTTTTCTAATAGAGTATACAGCCAAGAAGAGCAGCTCCTTGTTCTGAAAAGTAACTTTTGTTCAGTGATTTGCCACTTTGATCTTATAAATGAAACATGATCTTATCGGCGATGGAAGAAAGCCATATGGCAGGTTCCCTGTCTTCTTATTGTAAACTTCTTTCCTATGATTACTCATCTTCTGAGCCTCTTTTAAAACAAAGATTGTTTTTTTACTCTAAAATTAGAATTATACTATAAAAGATGATGTTTGAAGCTTAGCATAGGTGTGCTTTTTTGTATACATTTTTATTTCATAGCAGACTGCACTATATTATAGTATTTAACAACAGCCAAGTAGATACAGAGCCATGTTACTGTGTGTGTATCGCTCTCTCTCTTCTTCTATATATATATGTGTATGTGTGTGTGTGTGTGTGTGTGTGTGTGTGTGTGTGTGTGTGAGTACATGAGCACTTGTACATTTGGGCATAGTCTGCAACTCGTGCATGCAAGCCCTCACACACATGCATATATGCACATATATGTACCATGACTGGTGAATACTATTCATCAGATTACAGTATCAGTTACACATTAGTTTGACAAGCTCCTGCAATAGGTTTTGAACCTTGGTACTTGGACCAATAGTGCTGCATAAGAATGCTGTGCTGCATTAAGCGGTAATATTCAGACCTTGACTAGCTAGCTTTCTTGCAGTCATACTTTTAATAATATTATAAAACTGGTATATAACATTTAGAAATGTAATTAGTTGAGGGGATTAAAATCAGTGGGCCATTTGTCAATACTACTTTACTCAATGCCAGTACAACACTTACTGTCATCATCAATGTGATTGCTGTCTTAAATATTTCATCTGTTATAGACCATGATATGTCTTGAAATAGAACAAGAAGGCTAACTGATTGCTATTTGTATAATCTTATTTATTTAAATGAAAAGCAGTGTATTAGAGTCTTCATTTGAAATTCATAGTGTTTCTTTTCTGAAACCACTTTATGTGTGCAACTTGGAGAGTTCTATGCTGTTTTTACAATTACCTATTAAAGATAAGCTCTGGTTCCATCTGATTAGTTTTGGTCATTGTGTATGTGTGTATCTATATATATATATATATATATATATATATATGGATCCCCTTCAGTTTATTGACCTTCCGAAATGCTGAACTTCATATGGCCGAGACCATATGGCCGACATTTCTGAAGGTGGAACAGTGTGAATAGATATCACAGTACATTGCAGAATGGGAAATTTGCAATTTTCCTCAATGTAGTGCGATCTCAGAGTTGGTATATTTAATTTCAGGGGGTCTGGGGGGCTTGTCCTCAAACAAAAACAAAACAAAAAAAAAAATAAAAACACTGTTTTTATTTATTTTTTATTTTAGTTTTGACCTTCCAAAATGTTGGTCATATAGTCTTGGCCATTTATATATACAAAAACATTGCTCTGTTAAACTATACATTTTGATTCTAACTGTACATACATTATAAACATTTCAAACCAAACAGAAGTATTTAAATTGCCATTTTTGGATCCTATGTAGGTATGCATACTTTTTCTTTACAATTTCATAAACATGTCTAGACATGGTCTCAGGGTTAATAACAATGCATCACTTCACATAACAGATGACCCTAAACCCTAGGAAGTTAATCATGTTTATAGCTGCCTGATTTTTCTACTTTGTTTGTAATTGCTGAAAATGTGTAATTTTAGCTGTAAAGTTTCTAAGTCACTGAGGCATAACCTGTTGGTAAAAGTACTACCGATCAGTAACATTATGCATTTAGTCCATAAGGAAAACTGATCAGTCTGTTAATGCACACTAGTAGAAAAAAATCTGAGAAAAAATAGACACGTGACAGATATCTGTAATGCAGTTTTCTTTTACAGTCACATGTATGAATGTACTATCTGCATCAAGACTAGTGGTGCAGTGGTTAGCATTGTCACCTCACAGCAAGAGGTTCTCCGGTTCGATTCTTGGTTGGGGTGCCTTCTATTCAAAGTTTGCATGTACTCCTTGCAGTCATGTGGGTTTTCTCCGGGTGCTCTGCTTTCATGCATCAGGTGGATTGGACACACTAAATTGGCCCTAGGAGAAAGTATGTGTGTGTGAGTGAATGGTACGGATGAACTACAGCTGCAGGGTTAGCCACCCAGTGGTGTAAACTTTGGCTCAAGATGATTGTCACTGTTGAAGTGACACCTGACCCCATTTGCAAAAATAGGAAAAAGGGTTGAGGATGGATGGATGGATGGATTACATTTTGTGTCAGTATATTGGTCATTGCTTTCAGCTTGTTTCTAGTTTGACCAGACTGAAATAAAACATAACTCGGTAATACTGACTTACAACAGGCATGTGCTTTCTTTAAATCAACTGTGTAAGTTTGACTTACTCATGTTTGAGTCTGTGGTCCTTAGCCTTCTGAGCAGTCCTTATTAATAGGTTTAAAGTTAGGTTTTGGAGCAGAGTTTTAGGAATAGTGTTTTTGGGGTCAAGTTTAGAATTTTATGTTTAGGAAAAGGTTTTATTTATTTATTTATTTAATTCATATTTTGTTAATTGGTCAATGGACCCTTGTTAGCCATGACCCAAGCGCAGTGGAAAGAAAATAACAAGAAATGCACTTAGAAAAAAAAATACTTCCATTAAAGCATCTGGCAAAGACTGTGTGCACAATAGCACAATACATAGCCAAGGTATGATGATGAAGAAGTAAAACATCAAACAAAATTTGCAAGAATACATACTTACTAATACTTAAATATACGTTGTTAATGTTATTGTAATTACAGAATTGTATGTAAGTATATTGCACAACTCACTTTACTATAAAGTGTTACTACAATGTAATGGACTGTGACTCAGAATGTAAATGTTGCGTGGCTGTACAAACAGGAGAGGGAGATAATTATGTTTGCACCACGATTGTTGCCCTAAGATAGTATGAGACATACTTACCTGCATGTTTTGGAAATTACCCACCATTACAGTGGAACCTAAGAACTGATGCATCATTACATTAACCCATGCCCCTGTAACACATTTATTTTCTTTGAACAGAGGGTCACTGAGTATTTTCTTGAAAGTCATTAGTTGGTTTATACTCATAATATTTTCTAGGAGATTATTCTGAGCAGCTGGTTACTATTTTAAGGTTAGAGCTGAAATTTCAAGGTTAGTGTTTTAGGGTTAGGTCTAAGGATTGGGTTTTAGGTTTAGGGTTTGTGATTTTAGTATTCAGGTTAGAATCTTAAGGTTAGGATTTTATATTTAAGAGAAATTAATTTTCACTTTTTTCAGAGGAGTCCTAGGCATTTCAAGGCAGTTTAGTCTTGCAACCATCAACACCTTGAGAATGCTCTCCTGAGGCTGTTCCCCCTTTGTCAAGAACAGCTAGGCTAATTAGTCTCTGTGTAAATTTGTTGGTACCTCTTCAGTCATCCAGGTTCTGGTTGAAATAAATTCTGTAGCTTGCTGCTTAATGTGCAGGGGCAGCTTTTTTTCAGGAGATGGGCAAGGTGCTGTGCAATGAATATTTCTCTCTGTCATATTCTATTTACCAGCTGGTGAAGATTTATCTCTTGGTTCTGGTGTTTGCTAAGCCATTAGACATGCAGAAATATAAGAGATCAAGGACAACAGGGTATCTCATGCTGTGGTTGGTGAAGCCCAAATTTCACCTAAAGATTCTAGAAGATGAAGAGTAAAGTGCTGAACTTCCAGTTTATCCTGGTAGCTCAGGGTCTCTAAGCTTGAAGTCTTATTAGTTTGGAATCTCTGGGGCTTCTCTAATTTGATAGGTTGAAAGAGTTACATCCCATTGTATTCTGTAATCGGTCTAATCTCTGCTGAATATAAGGAAATTCAGACATCTTTATATCTGAAAGACATACCATTGGCTTTTAGATGTGCTAAACAGAAGGATTTTCTAACTACAGTTATGATATGATTGAAGGAGAGAAATGGACAACCATATCCCTGACTACAGTTTTATGCAATAGTGGGTCATTGATGTTCTTCATGTTTCACTGTTGCAGTCATTACATTTGGGGTAATTTGCTGGCAGGTTGCCCTCAGTCGGCCTGATTAACAAGTCTTGGGTCCTGCGTCGGTTGCTATCCCTTCTTCCATGGTCAGGTCGTCAGGGGTATAAAACATGCAGCCGATGTCATTACATCAGTCTTTCTTGCTGCGCAGTGCCCAAAGCAGAAGCAGTTCGCAAGTGCCGGTCGGCCGACTCCTGAAATTTTTGTTTTCGAGTTTCAGAACCAAAGTCTTCAACTAAAAGCTAAGTATCCCGTTGGGGAAACTTCTTGCTCCTTTCCGATGTCAGTAAAAGTTAATAACTGTATTACTTGTGGGAAGCAAATACCTCATAAGAATTTTTATTTGTACTGTATTCCTTGCTTAGGCCCTGACCATGACTTATCTTGCTGTCGGTTTTGTGCTTTATTTAATCAGCATACTACCCATCATCGGTACATTTTTGCTTCTAAATATTTCGGTTCTCTGTTTAATTATCCAGAAATGACTGCGGTTAGCTATCCGACTACTAGAATACCAAAAAAATACAAAGAAAAAGACAGAGACAGGCCGTTGAGGTCCAAAACTGCCGACGATGCTTCTCCTAAACCAGTCACCAGTTCGCCGGTACTCAGTGAGGCACTTTCGCAGCCCCTGATACCTGCTACTTCTGATTCGCAGGCCTCTACTGAGACCCAATCGGAGTTCGTTATGCCGCGAGATGCTTCACCTATGGAACCCATGGATGTCTCTACCTTGGATGGGTCCAGAGCCGCTGTGCAGGCACCGGCTTCTGAGGGTGTATTCAGGCCTACAGATTTGTATATTAAACCGACACCACCTTCAATATTAAGGCCAAAATCTCAAACTATGTCTAAAAAATCGACACCCAGGCCACATGTTCAGGCCCCTATGCCTAAAAAACAAATGATCAAAATGGCTGAAGATTTAATTACGCTAATCAGGGGTAGTCAACCACCCCTTCCAAGAGGCCTAGGACTGAACTTGTCTATGAATCCTCTGAACAGGACTCTGTTTCTTCTGACTCTTCTAATGAACAGGATTTGTCCATACCTACTTATGAGGACTCTGATGCAGAGGATTCCATTCCTTCTGCTTCTCCCCCTGAGGATTTTTCTTTTGGGGAAACTTTACATACCTTAAGGGAGCATTTCCACTGGGAAAGTCAAGAATTTTCTGAATCCAAAAAGAGGCTTAGGGATTTCCTCCTTCTTCCTCAGCATAGGCCTTTGGCTATACCTCCTGTACTAGACATTGCTGATGATGTGTTTTCAGAATCCAGTATGGCCCCTGATTCCCCTGCCTCCGGTCCCTTGTAAGCCAGACAGATACTATAGGGTTTCTGACTCCCACAAATTCCTTTTCAAAAATCCTGTTGTGGACCCTGAAACCATTTCTCAGGGGCCCAAGGGCATTAAGGCTTCTACTGCTAAAAATCCTACCCCTTCTGATAGAGACTCCAGGGCGCTGGATACATGAGGAAAAAAGGTTTATACTTCTGCAACCTTGGCAATCAGGGCTTTCAACTGTCAATTCCATATGCTAAAATATCAACAGCATATCATGGGACTGCTTAAACAGAAAACGATGTTGATTTCTGACTGTGTGGAAAATAAGGATTTACAGGATTTATTGCATTCAGCTGAACAAGTTGGAAAACATACTTTGCAATGTGGTTTTGATTCTTTGGAGGCCTTTTGCATGGCTGCTGTTACTGGGTCTGTGCTTAGAAGGCATGCTTGGCTTAAAGAGCAATCTCTCCCTGATCATGTTAAAGAAAAATTGTTGGATGCTCCTTTGCAGCAGGACCGTCTGTTTGGGAATAAGGCTGAAGAAGTTCTAAAAAAGATGGAAGATAAAGCTAAATCTATGCAAACTGTGAAAGATTTCTTACAAGTACAACCTTCAAGATGTGGTAGGCACTGGCCTACTAAGAACTGGTCCTTTCCAGTTCTTTCTAGAGACACTCAAGCCAAACCCAGCCATTCCAAAAGAACCAAGTTTCAGTCATAAGGGATTTTCAGAAGCAAGCAATGGGGTGCCTCCGCTTCCAAATCTGGAAATAGCAAGACACCACCCTATGGTAAACAGTCTCAATGACTTACCTTTAAAATTACCAAGCACTTACCTCTTAGCTGCCCCTTTGGGGGGAAAACTGGCTCTTCATGCAAAAAAAAAAAAAAAAAACTGGCAACTTATAACCCAGGACAAATGGGTTTTAAATACCAAAACATCTTGCTATCTACAAGACAAATACTGCAAGCCTTGGGGTTCATGGCCTCCTGCATTCTTCTAATTCCATATGCAAGACTGCATATGAGGAAACTTCAGTGGTACTTAAAAAGTTTATGGAGTCAACATTGTCAAAGCCTGGAAACAATGATTCCTATCATACCTTGCCTGCAACTAGAGTTCCTATGGTGGGCAGAGGCCTGCCACCAAAACAAAGGACTGCCATTCACACCACCCCCTGCCGCCCAAACCCTAACTACAGATGCATCAGACTATGCATGGGTTAGCTCATCTGGCAGGGAAGTGCATTCAGGGCAAATGGAGCCCAAATCAAATGCATCTTCATATCAATCAAAAAGAAATACTAGCTGTACAGAATGCACTCACAGCCTTCAAGGACTACATTCATCCAGAACAACTAATGGTAAAGATGGACAACACCACAGTTATGTGGTATATAAACAAGCAGAGGGGTACACATTCCTACCCCTCTGCAGACTAGTCATGGCATTGTGGAACATGGCCTTGAGCTATCAAGTACAACCACAAGCTCAATTCCTGCCAGGAAAGCTGAATATTTTGGCAGGCGAACTAAGCAGAAATCTCATGGACCCACACAAATGGAAACTGGAGCCACGGATCTTCAACATGTTGCCACGCAAATGGGGGAGCCCAGACTAGGGCTTTTTGCCTCACCCCAGAACTACCAGTTGGGCAAATTTTGCACAAGAACTTCTCATAAAAAAGCCTGGAAAGTGTATGCTCTGTCCTTCAGCTGGGAAAACCTATCAGTCTATGCCTTTCCCCCTCTGCCTCTGCTCTCTAAAGTTCTACTAAAAGTCAAATAGGACAAACCAAAAATGATTTTGATTGCTCCAGACTGGCCTCGCCAACACTGTTACCCACTCCTACGCAGTCTGTCACAAATTTCTCCATGGCACCTGCCTCAGACACCTTCCTTCCTGTCTCAACAGAACAACCAAATTCTGTACCCTCAGCTCCAAACATTGAATCTTGCAGCTTGGCTAATCACTTAAATTCCCCCTTAGCATCCCTCAGCAAACCTGTGATGGATGTCATTTTGAAGGCGAGAAGATCTAGTACTAGAAAATCTTATGCTGACAAATGGAAAAGATTCTGTGCCTGGAATCAATCTCAAGGGATGAGCACAGCAGTGCCCAATTTACCTCAGATTTTGCAATACTTAACTGAGATGCTTCACAAGGGCCTGTCTTTTTCTTCCATAAAAATCCATGCCTCAGCCATTTCAGCTCATTACAACACAGAGCCCCCCCTCTTCCCTCATCCTCTGCTAAAGCAGTATCTCAGAGGGGCCAGAAACGTGAGGCCACCCAGGAGAGCTCCAATCCCTGCCTGGGACCTTAACTTTATATTGGAGAAACTCGCTCTTCCTCCTTTTGAGCCAGCTGCTACTGCAGACTTAAAATTTCTTTCCTGGAAAACAGCCTTCCTTTTAGCAATCACTTTGGCTAGAAGGATTTCTGAATTACAGGCCCTTATGGCAGTGGAGCCTTTCATCATCTTTCATGCGGACAGGGTGTCACTCAGGAACAACCCATCCTTCATACCCAAGGTGGTATCCAGTGTGGCTCTTAATCAGTCCATTCATTTGCCAACTTTCTTTCCCAATCCACAGAACAAGGGGGAGTGGATTCTGCATTCATTGGATGTACACAGACAACTTAGATTTTACTTGGACAGGACTAAATCTCAAAGAAAATCTGAACAACTGCTGGTAGCATTTGCTGCAGGGGTTGAGGGAAAGGCTATTTCAAAGCAAACCATTTCCAAATGGATAAGCCATTGTATTAATTTCTGCTATAAGCACCATGGAAAACCTATCCCCTGGGGGATCAGATCCCATTCCACCAGGGCTGCATCTACTTCTACAGCCTTTCTCAGAGGTGTTCCTACCATGGATATTCTAGAAGCTGCTACCTGGAGTTCAGTTCATACTTGCACCAAGCATTATCCCTTACCAATTTTCTAAATCCAGAGCTGGCTTTGCAACTGCTGATTTGCAGGTCCTTATAGCCGGTCCTAATGCTGTATAAATCCATCCTCCCAACCATAGCTTTGAGAATCTACCCAAATGTAATGACTGCAACAGTGAAACACGAAGAACATAGTACAGTTGTGTACGCTTACCATAAATTTAGATGTTCGAGTGTATTCACTGTTGCAGTCCTGGTTACCCTCCCTCCAGCCCCCTGTTTTTTCTCTTACTATGCCTCTACTTTCTTTTAGTACACTTAAAAGCCTTTTTGGTGTATTTGCTTTTGTTTGGAGGTATATTTTTGTGTTTTAAATTATTTATATATTTTGCTCCCCATTTGGGAGGGCACCTGCCATCTGTGGCAAGAAAAACTGATGTAATGGTGTCGGCTGCATGTTTTATACCCCTGACGACCTGACGTCATGGAAGAAGGGACAGCAACCGATATAGGACCCAAGACTTTGTTAATCAGGCTGACTGTGGGCAACCTGCCAGCAGATTACCCCAAATGCAATGACTGCAACAGTGAATACACTCGAACATCTACATTTATGTTAAGTGTACACAACTGTACATTTGCATTATATGTTGAGGTTAGGGGTTGTTTACCAAATTAAACAATGTTATACTTTTTCTCATTTAATTTTATCCCATTTTCAGTATGCTGGGAATTAACTGGAGTTAATTCTTTCTGAAAAGTACAATTGTCAGGAGGGCCTTGATAATAACATACAGTTTGCAGTCATCTGCAAACATAGTTAACTTGAGGTCCTGGTTCTCTGTTTTGAGATCAGTGAAGTTAATGCTGGAAAGCAGGGGTGCTAGTACAGAGCCCTGGGGTGGGGTCGGGAGGACTCCTCTGGCTACCTTCATACTTTCAGATGAGACACCTGGCACATGAACTATGTGGTCTCTGTCTTTTAGCTAGTCTGCTATCCATCTTACCATACAGAGAACTATATTTAAACCACTTACCTTACTTGCAATGCTCGTGTAGGGTATAGTATGGCTAGGTAAAGATATACTACTTGAACAGCATGACGGCTGTCAATGGCATGTGTGATTCTTTAAAAGTCATTAATTAAATTTAATAGGTGGAATCTCCCTTTCATGAAGCCAAACTATTGAGGATGTAGTCCAGTGAGCTGTTTGATTTCATAATTGATTAGATCAGTTGTGATAAGCTCCTGTAAGGCTGATGTGTCTAAAATTATTGAGGTGTGTGGTAGGGCCGTCCTTGTCAAGGGGCATAACTGCTGTAATGTGCTATAATTCAGGAATGGATCCGATGTGTAAGCTTAGGTCAAACAACTTCAGGAGAGGGTTCAACAAGGCCTTGTTTGGCACGATATGGTAAATAATGTCATTAGGGCCCATGCAGGAAGTAGTTTTGGTCTTTAATAGCATCTTCAGAACATGTTCCTTGGTGACAATGGGACTGTAAGGGATTCTGGGATATGCTGGGTTTGGATAAGTGTTTTGGTGGAGAAGTTTGCAGTAAATTGTTCTGCTAGTATATTGGTGATGTTTTTTGGTTTACAATTGGTGATCCCATTTGGGATAAGCCCTGAGCATTGTTGGGTTTTCTTCCTTACTTTCCTACTGTAGCTAAAAATAGACTTGTAGTTATCCTTTGCTTTAGAGTTTTGCCTAAGCTCATGATTTGATGTACTGGTCCTAGTAGTATTTTCCAGTTCTCTAGTAATGCTTTTAATAACATCCTTGCTATGAGGAGTTTTGGATATTCTGCATAGTTTAAAGATTTTTTTTCTCTTGTTGCAAAGTTTATTTATATTCGTGAACCAACAAAGTTTTTTTTTATTTCCCATTGTATTTTTCTCAGGTTGAGAATGCTAATTATATGAATTTGTCTAAGTGGATATAAAACTTCGTGAAGCTGACTGCTGACTTCAGTGTGCAAGCTGATGCTCACATATCTGAATTTTGAGATTTTGTTATGTAATTATATAATCTTTTCGATTTCAGGGTCTTTGGAGATCTTCATGGAAAATATAAGTTTATAGTCTCACTGAAGTGCTGAAGGAGACATCATGGGAATAGTACATAATCAGATTGCCACAGTAGTCAGGAAATCCTTCTACGTGGCACACCTCATCACAAAAGGTTTCTCATCCAGGAAAAAAGAGGTCATCCCCTCTACTCATCACTCATTAGACCCATTATAGAGTACAACGCCCCTTTTGGTATGTACCTCACAAGACATCTGCAACAACTGGAAAGGCCACAGAAATACCAACAAACAAAACAAATCAAACAGATGCCCTACGCAGACCGTCTCAAAAAACTCCAGCTTTACTCTGTTGAATATCGCCTATTCAGAGGCGATCTCTGCCTAACATACAAAGCTATGTCAAACCCAGAGCTGTTGGACATGCCCATATAAAGAAATCCCAATCCCTCCAAGCTACACACTCTAGGGACCTAAACCTTGTCACCACAATAAACAGAACATGCTGGAGGGATAGATTCCTATCTCAGAGACTTCCCATATTCTGGAACAAACTACCTATCTATATCAAACAAAGCTCCTCATTAGCACTCTTCAAGAAAAATCTTGATGACTGGATGGAAGATAGGAAATTCACCCCAGGGATCACTTCTGTGGCTCTGCTTGACAGGGGCACAGGAAAATAATTTTCTTGGGTGGCAAAAGCTAGGGTACTGTTTGGCTAGGCTTATATAGGCCCTAGGGCCAATAGCCTAGTACCTACCTATAAACCTATGAACCTATATTCATAAGGATTAAATCTAGAACATTATGTCCGCCATGGGTTAAACTATCTTTTCCTAGGAATTTTTGTTAACTATGTCATAGAACATGGGATACCCTTCAATGGAGGTATAGAAACTCTAGTTAATTGTTATGTGGTTAAAGTCTCCCAAAATAATGGAGTTCTTGCTAATAGGTAGTTCTTTGAATGCCTTCAGGAATCTGACATGATCACCTAAGGACATAGATGGTGCTCTGTTGCAGCCTATACATGGATTGTTTGTAGTTTGTTTTATTTATGGTGATCCAGAGTTCTATGAGTTTGTAGGTGTCTTAGAATCTGTCCAGAGGTGATATGATCCTTGACAGATACTGAGAAACTACTGCTGTTATCATGAGGCTAGAAGGAGTGGTAGGTACAAAACCAAGGCATGGAAAGAGCATTTTCTTTGCATATAAACCTAGGCCCAGTTATTGCACAAAAACTTCCAGATGCAGGATAGCCACAAGATCAGGGAATGTGTTGTTGAGATGTCTAGCATTAAGACGACCCACTTACAAAGGGTGGGTTTCCTACATTAATCACATTATTAGAGACAGCTTACACCATCTAGTTACATCTGACTTCCGTATGTCAAAGTCACTCATAAATCTTGTGTGAAACTTTTAATTACAATTCATTTTGTTTTTAGATTTTTACTTCTCTGATAGTTGAAAGATTATTAAAATGGGTAATTGCAATTTTTTATAAACTGTACCATAACTAGCAAAATGTAAAAAATAATAAAGCAGTTATGAGTGCAGTATTCCAGAGTTGCTGGTATTGTTGAGATAAACACATACTCAGCGGTAGAAAATGCTGACCCTTTGCCCTAGAACCTACAGGAGGTATGGGTGTGCCATTGTATCAGCTTTAACACCACCTAAACATAAACCAAAAAAAGGAAAGAAATCTAAGTATGGTAACCACAAACACAAAACAAAGCAAAATCACACTGGAGTATAGAGAAAAGAATTGCTGTAAAAATTTTAAGCGTACTTCAGTTTAATACACCCACTTTTAGTCTCCAACAGAGTTCATCAGAAAAATACAATATTCACTCACTTCTCACTATTTAAATATAAGGTGTCTAGTCACATTATAGATTCAATTAGCATATCAGTTATACAACTTAACCCTTCATTAACATGTAAAACGTATACAAATACAAGAATTCAGTCATACATAAATATGAAAACACCTGTACATATGAAGCTCCTATTACAAACTTTATCACTCAGTGGTTTTTAGTTGTTCTTAACCTTCTATCCTTGAGAAAACACTTTATATTAATAACATCATTCAGCCCTGGATGTTCATCTGCTCACAAATGTACTTGCCATATAGTTTCTCTTTTTTCTATATTTTTTTTGTAATCAACTCCCCTTCTATCTTCTGGTACCTGTTCCAACACAAAAAAACAGGAGTTTCTAAAAATTAGTACAAGTTATACTATTATATTAAAATTAGTACAAGTTATACTATGCTTATAAAGAGTTTCATTCATATCCTTTCCTTTAATTGCATATAAGTGTTCTTTTATTGTACTTAATGTTCTTGTGGTCATCCCAACATAGAATATCTCTCACCCTGAACAAACACTAAGATAAATACCACCTCTGGTAGTGCAAAGGTATCTTTCTCCTGCAGTAATTGTCATATTAGTGTGAGGCAGAATAATATAAGGACCTTCACTAATAAATCTGTACGGATTACACACACCACATTTGTAAGCACTCATTTCTTTAGCACTAAAAACAGGCTTCTCTATGGTACTGTCATTTTGTAATATAGTTTTAGACTGTTATTTATCTTATAAACAAAGTAAGGTCTATCCTCAACTGTTCTATAAATGACTTCCCTTTTAAAATACATTAATTTGCACTAATGATATTATGAATATACTGATTATCCACAGACATATGTAAATTACATATTAAGGTGGTGTTGTTTAAGTTTCTTTTTCCTGCTTTTTTATCTAAAGGTTTCCATAATATAGGGGCAAAAATTGTATGTCCCTTAGCCCAGATTTCTTTAGCACTAGTTAATAATTGTTCTTCCATACAGCCTCTTTCTAAGAACAGGGAGGTGATAACCACAGTTTCTTTCCTAAAAATCACATCATTAGTAATTAATCTTGATGCTCTAATGTACTGGCCTCCGAGTATATTTTTCTTAATAAACCCAGGGTGACTACTTTTAAAATGCAAATAACAGTTTGAAAAAGTGTTCTTACAAAATATGTTACTATCAAAGGAGTTATTTCCATTGTAAACCAATATCAAGAAATGTAACTTGTAATCCAACATTAGCTAAAGTGAACCTTAAAAAAATCTGTATTTTTTGTTTAACTCATCTAAAAATAATTCACAGTCATTAATATTTCCTTTTATAATAAAGGACAGATCATCCACAAACCTTCTAAAAAACTTTGTTCTATCATACATGGTAATTTTGGGGAAAATCTCACTTTCCCACCAACCTAAAATAACATTGGCAAATGCTGAAGTAACTGCTGACCCCATACTCTTAGATTGCTGGTAATATTTCCCTTTGAACATAAAATAATTATGCTATAACAACACTTCAAGAAGGGAACAAAATAAACTAATTTTGCCATTGGAAAATGATGTCTTAAACTTCAAAAAAGATCTGACAAACTCTATCCCTGTGTCTTATGGGATGCTAGTGAGCAACGACACAATGTCAACTGTTAACACAATCACTTCCCCATCATCACAGCGATAGCTTTGATTAAATCTTCTAATTTGATCTGAAAAAAATCGCAGGAGTCACTCAAAAAAGAAGATAACCCTCTGGCTATTGGGTTTAATATAGTATCCATATATAAAGAAATGCCTTGTGTAATACAACTAGGAGCAAAAACAATGGGCAGATGGTATATTTTCTGTGCTTTTGTGTATCTTAGGAATACCAAAAAGAACAACAATCTTGGGGTTCTCTAGTAACATAAAACTGTACACATGTTCCAATTCATTATTCATAAGTAAATCATACAGAAAAGATGTATAAATTTGTAGCCGCAATGAATGTCTTTTAAAGTAACTTCTTTATACTCTTCAATGTTCTGTAACATTGCGTCTATAGCTTTAACATAATCACATTCATACAGGATGACCAGCCCCCCACATTTAGCAGTTTTCATTATTCTCAAATCCTTCAAGACTGTAAAAAAAACAATGATTCTAAATTACATAATTTTATAATATCCTCTTCACAGCTTTTTTCAAATACGTTAAAGGTATTATGTAATGTAGGATTATAGGTGGAAGGCTTAGAAAAAAATTTCTTAATATTAACATACAGTAATAGTGTAAGTTTAGTTTCCTTGTGTAATATTTTAACTTAAGTAAAGTGTTGGCAAAGTTGGCCCTGTGGAAGGAAAAAAAAATAATCCAAGACCTAATACCTTCATATGCACAGCAGACAATTGTAATTTAGTTAAGTTAAACAACCTAGAACCATAACTCACAGAAGGCTGTGTAATACCTGCAGATTTATTAGTGAAGGTCCTTATATTATTCTACCTCACATTGATATGATGGGTCTATATATATATATATATATATATATATATATATATATATATATATATATATATATAGATCGGTTGAAAACATTGAATAACATATGGTCGACACCATATGGTCGATGTCTTCAAATGTCGACCTTATAAAAAGACAAAAAGAAAAAAGTACCCTAATGGGTTTAAGCAGGGGGGTAAACCCCCCTGCACCCCCCACTACTTAAATATACCAACTCTGAGACCGCACTACTACACGCTTGAGATTCTGAGCGTGTCGACAGTGTCAGATTCAACATTGTCAGCATTTGAGAATATAATATAGACTTGATATGACAATTACTGCCACAGGAAGATACCTTTGCACCACCAGAGGTGGTGTTTATCTTTGTGTTTGTTCAGGGTGTATGGCATTATATGTTAAGATGACCACCAGAACATTAAATAAAGGAATAACAGTGCATTCATATACAATTAAAAGAAAGGATATTCATAACACTCTTTATAAGCATGCTATAATTTGTACTAATTTGAAGAAATTCATGTTTTTTTGTGTAGGAACAGGTACCAGAAGATAGAAGGAGAGGTGATTACAAAAAACATGTAGAAAAAAGAGAAATTATATGGCAAATAAATTTGTGAGTAGAGAAGCATCCAGGGTTGAATGATGTTATTAATATAAAGTGTTTTATCAAGGATAGAAGGTTAAGAACAACTAAAAACCACTGAGTGATAAAGTTTGTAATAGGAGCTTCATATGTACAGTTTTATTCTTATTTATGTATGACTGAATTCTTGTACTCACAAGCGAGGAGAGTCTGTTGAGTAGATGGAAAACTTTGAGGGGCTGATGAATGAAGAGAATGAGAGAGATGGTTGGAGGATGTGAGAATAGTGAATCAAGAAGTGCAACAGATTAGCAAGGAGGAAGTAAGGACAGCTATAAAAAGGATGAAGAATGGAAAGGCTGTTGGTCCAGATGGCATAACTGTGGAAGCATGGAAGTATTTAGGAGAAATGGCAGTGGGGTTTTTAACCAGATTGTTTAACAAAATTTTGGAAAGTGAGATGATGCCCGAGGAGTGGTGAAGTGTATTGGTACCAATTTTTAAGAATAAGGGTGATGTGCAGAGCTGTAGTAACTACAGAGGGATTAAATTGATCAGCCACAGCATGAAGTTATGGGAAAGAGTAGTGGAAGCTACGATGGGAGGTGATGAATAGTGAGCAGCAGTATGATTTCATGCCAGTAACGAGCACTATAGCTGTGATGTTTGCTCTGAGAGTGTTGATGGAGAAGTATAGAGAAGGCCAGAAGGAGTTACATTGCGTCTTTGTGGACTTAGAGAAAGCATATGACAGGGTGCTTAGAGAATAGTTGTGGTATTGTATAACAAAGTTGGGAGTGACAGAAAAGTATGTAAGAGTGGTACAGGATATGTATGAGGGCTGTGTGACAGTGGTGAGGCTGCTGTAGGAGTGACAAATGCATTCAAGGTGGATGTGTAGGTGGTGTTACATCAAGGATCAGCTCTAAGCCCTTTCTTATTTGGAATGGTGATGGACAGGTTGACAGACGAGATCAAACAGGAGTCCCCGTGGACTATGATGTTTGCAGATGACATTGTGATTTGTAGTGACAGTATGAAACAGGTTGAGGAGATCCTGGAGATGTGGAGGTATGCTTTAGAGAGGAGAGGAATAAAGTTAAGTAGGACTAAGACAGAATATGTGTGTGTGAATGACAGGGAGGATAAAGGAATATTGAGGATGCAGGGAGTAGAGTTGGCGAAGGTGGATGTGTTTAAATATTTTGGATCAACAGTTTAGAGTAATGTGAGTGTGGAAGAGAGGTGAAGAAGAGAGTGCAGGCAGGGTGGAGTGGATGGAGAAGAGGGTCAGGAGTGATTTGTGACAGACAGGTACCAGTAAGAGTGAAAGAGAAGGTCTACTAGATGGTAGTGAGACCTGCTATTTTATATGAGTTGGAGACAGTGGCACTGACGAAACGACAGGATTCAGAGCTGGAGGTGGCAAAGTTAAAGATGCTAAGATTTGCATTAGGTGTGATGTGGATGGACAGGATTATAAATTAGTATATTAGAAGGCCAGCTCAGGTTGGACTGTTTGGAGTCAAAGACAGAGAGAGACGAGATTGTGTTGGTTTGGACATATGCTGAGGAGGGATGCTGGGTATATTGGGAGATGGATGCTAAGGACTGAACTGCCAGGTAAGAGGAAAAGAGGAAGGCCTAAGGTAAGGTTTATGGATGTGGTGAGAGAGGACATGCAGGTGGTTGGTGTGTCAGAGCAAGATGCAGAGAACAGGAAGAAATGGAAACAGATGATCCACTGTGCCGACCCCTAACAGGAGCAGCCAAAAGAAAACAGAAGAAAAAGAAGCATGAGTGAATTCTTGTAATTGTACAGATTTTGCATTTTAATGAGGGGTTAATTTGAACAATTGATATGCTAATTGAATCTATAACAAAGTACCCACAAACTACCACATAGGTGGTAGTCCCCTAAATATGGAAGACGTAATAAGGGATCTGGGGATCCAAGTAGATAGTAATCTTTCCTTTGATAATCACATTGCCAAAGTGGTTAGAAAATCCTTCTATGTGGCCCACCTAACCACAAAAGGGTTCACATCCAGATCAAAGGAGGTCATTGTGCCCCTCTACTCATCACTCATCAGACCCATCATAGAGTACAATGCCCCATTTGGGATGTACCTTACAAGACACCTGCAACAGCTGGAAAGACCACCGAAGTACCTCACCAAGAGGATCACTGGCCTCAAACAGATGCCCGATGCAGCTCGACTGAAGAAACTCCAGCTGTACTCTGTTGCATACTGCCTACTCAGAGGTGATCTCTGTCTGACATACAAGGCCATGTCCAACCCAGAATTGATGGACAATGCTCCACCTAAAGAAAACCATATAGCCTCGAGCCATACGCTCTAGGGATCTAAACGTCACTACAGCAATACATAGGACATGCTGGAGGGATAGATTCCTGTCCCAGAGACTTCTCGTGCTTTGGAACAAGATTCCAATCTACATTTATTTATTTATTTACATTTGTTTACCAGGAAACTTCGAATGGACACAGGTCCATTTTCAGCAGAGGCCCAGGGAGAAAAGCTCCACAGTACAATATAATGCAGTACATGAGAGAACAAAATATAGAACATACAATTGATTTTAATACATAATAGGTTAGAAGTTAACAGTTTTAGTTAGACAGTACAGTAGACAGTCATTGAGGTACATAGTCAAAAACTTAAAAAAAAATAAAGTTTTTTTTTTTTGACCAGTATCTGGGTTTACAAGTTTTTTAGGGTTAATCTGTTTATACTTATCTGAACATGTGACACAATTAGATTTAACCTAGAGTGTAACATGAGCATAGCCAGTTAGTTAAGTAGTGGGTTTTAAGGAGTTTTTTGAAATGATTGAAGGAGGTGCTAGAAGTTATATGGATTGGTAGTGTGTTCCAGGTTTTGGCAATGGTGCTGGCAAAGAGTGATTTACTAGCATTGTTTTTATGTTAGATGACAGTTACTAGGTTCTGGCTGTTCGATCGTAGGGCTCTAGTGGGAATGTGGGGCTATATTAAATGCTGAAGTGCTGGGGTTAACTCTGGGAGGTAGTAGAGCTTGTGAGCTATAGAGAGTTGATTGAGCATGAGTATATGAGGCAACTCAAGCCAGTTAAGCTGTTTTAGGGATGGACAGTGGTGGGACCTGTAAGAAGCATCAGACGCAAACTTGACAATCTTATTATAGCAAGATTCCATTTTATTTAGTTCGGTTTGGGGTAGATTAATCAAGATGGGAGAGGCGTAGAGGAGGGTGGATAGGAGATGAGTCCTAGCGATGGTGACTTTGGTATATTTAATCATAAACTGTTTGTTCCTGTAGAGGAGGCCTATCTTTTTATCAACTTTTTTGATGGTTTGTGCTATGTGGATGTCAAATGTCAGGTTATTGTCTATCTCTATACCTAGCAGTTTAGTGTGTGTGGTTGGACTAATTTGAATGTTTTCTTTGGAGTTGATGATGAAGTTGTTGCTCAGTGGAGGAGATCTACCTGGGACAAAGAGAATTAGTTTGTTTTTTTTGGGGTTAAGAAGAAGTTTGATGTTAGTGAACCAGGTTTTGGCTAGGGTGAAGGTGTTTTGGGTTAGGGTTTGTAGTTCACTTAGGGTGGTGTCGTCAGCATATTGTACTATTGAGGCAGTTGGTAAGGATGAAGATATCTGGTTAGGAAATAGGGAAAACAACAGAGGGCCAAGGATAGACCCTTGAGGGACTCCTATAGTTACTGGTAGCAGGGGGACAATTGGTCTTGCCATAGGACAGCTTGCTGTCGATCTGACAAATCGATGTTAAACCATGATACAGGGGAGGGACTTATATTTAGGGTAGATAGAGTTGCAAGAAGCATGCTGTGGTTAACCATGCCAAAGGCTTTTGATAAGTCTAAGAATATCGAAGAAGTAAATAGACCCTTCTTTCTGTGGTGGTTAACTATGTTGCTAAATGATAATAATGCTGTTGTGGTGCTGTGGGAAGGTCTAAAGCCATGCTGGGATATGGAGAGCATGTTGTTATTCTGGAGGTATTGCATAACTTGAGTATGAACTACTCTTTCTAAAATTTTGGACAACGCTGGTAAGATAGCTATAGGGCGATAGTTGGTAAGTTCTAAGGAGTTACCTCCTTTGTGTAGTGGAATGATATGAGAGGTTTTCCAAGAGGCTGGTACTTTGCATTCTGACAGAGATCTATTAATGAGAATGGAGACTGGACAGGCTATAGCTTCAGTTGATATTTGAAGGAAGTCTGCTGGTAGCTTATCAGCTGATAGAGTGGTTGGTTTAAGTTTCTTAAGAAGTCTAGAAATTGCCTTGGTGGACACTAGGTGAAGTTGAAAACTGGGGGTATTGTTTTGTGTATTGGGGTGGGTTGTGGTAGTTATTGGTGTGGGTTGGGTAGTACTATTATTTTGGGCATTCACAAGGGTCTGGACTGTTTCAGTAAAAAATTTATTAAATTGTGTGGGTATGTTTTCATGATTATTTGGTAGCACAGGGATTGGTGTAGTGGACTTTCCTGGGTGCAGTATACCATTTATAGTGTTCCAGAATTTTTTGGGGTTATGAGCATATTTTGCTTGTAGGTTTTGATGGTAGTTAGATTTGTCTAGTTTGATGTGTTTTTTGGCTTTGTTCTGATGCTGTAGGTAATTTTGTCTTAAGGTAGTGGTTTTGTTTTTTTGATATTGAGACCAGGTGTTGTCCCTTTCTTTCATTATAGTTTTAGTGGGATTTGTTAGCCATGAGGCATAATTCGTTTTTATTCTAATGGTTTGGGAGGCTGCATATTGGTCCAGGATTTTTAGGAAGGTTGTGTTGAAGTATTCAACTGCTTTGTCTAGAGATAATTGCTTTAAGGGAGTCCAGTTGCAGTTTTTTAGTGCATTGATGAAGTCAGTAGGTATGAAGGTGTTTTTGTTATGAACTACTCGGAGGATAGGTTGGCTGATGGTTTGGGAGTTGCTCCTAATTAGGTAGGTAGGATGATGGTCACTTAGGGTATCTGGAAGACAGCCAGATTATTGTGTAAGATTGGGGTCAGATACCAGGATCCAGTCCAAGATGGACTGGTGATTGGATGTTTTTTTTCAATTCTAGTGGGGGTGGTTATAGTTTGGGTAAACCTGTGGAGGTTTATAAAGGCAGTGGGATTATGGCTGGAGCAGTTGAGCCAGTCAATATTAAAGTCTCCTAATAGTATGATTTCATGTGGAATGGAGTTGGACATCCAGTTAAGCAGGTTTTCCATTTGAGTGATATTATTACCTGGTGGGATGTAACCACCTGCAGTAACTATGTGTTTATTGGAGTTTATTTTTAATCTGGCAAGGATTAGTTCCACATCTTTGACATCTTGGGTGTTGTAATCTAGTTGTTCTATGGTGAGGTGGTTTTGGAATATTATTGCAACACCACCTCCCTTTTTCTCTACTCTGTCTTTGTGGATAATATTGTAGCCAGGGGTGGTAATCTCATTGTCATGATGTTTTGGTTTGAGCCATGTTTCAGTTAACACAACAATATCTGGTTTGATTAGTGCCAATAGGGCATGTAGGTCCTGGATTTTCTTAAGTATGCTTCTAGCATTAATGTTTAGGAAGCAGAGAGATGAGGATGGTCTGTGGTATAGGTGATTTAGCTGATTTGAGTTAGGGTTGACTAGTGTTTTGGGTCCTGGATTGGGATGGACATCTTCACTACAAGTGAGTTTTTGGAGTAGGTGTGGATAGAGTTTGGTAAAGTTGTGAATTATTTTACTTTTTTTTTTTGTGAAGAGAGAGGGTTAGTTTTTATGGTTGGTTTGTTGCATGAGTAAGGGAAAGGTTGGGGTGTGTTAAGGTCAGATGGTGATATAGGGAAGATTTTTAGTTTAATGAGATTAGCTGTGGATTCTGTTTGCCATGGGGGTGGGATATGGTTATCAAGTTGAGTGTGACAGGGGGACAGATTGGAAAGAAGGAGTAGGTTGAAGACTATTAGTGTGTAGATGGATGCTTTTAGTAGTTGGGTTGGATGTGTGCAGTACATGTTAATTAGTTTAAGAAAAGGTGGGATGTATACAAGGGTGTTATTTGTAGGTGTCTCTGATTGGAGTTGTAAAAGGAGAGGGGGAGGTGGGAGGGATTTTCTGATAGAGGCAGGAAGTGAGGTGCAGTGTTGCGGAGGAACTGGAAGGGGAGGAGGTGACAAGTGGTTAGGTATAAAATAACTGATATGGGGTGGGTAGGAATGGGGGTGGGAGGCGAGCAAAGTGAGCCCGAGCATAGCGAGGGCTTACGGAGCAGGTCGACACCAACAGTGAGTGACTACAAGAAGTGACAAGATTCCCTAAGAAAACAATCAGTGAGCTATGGAGGTGAGTCAGGATACAGAGAGGCAGAAGAGTATGGATTTAAGGCAGAGGGAGAAAATCCCAATAGGAAGGTATAACAGCACAGCAGGACAGGTTAGAGAAGGAGAGCAGGCTAGGGAAAGAATAAACAGTTGTGGGAAGCACAGAAAGTAGATAAACTGGACGTTATTAAAGGCTAAAGAACATAGATGGAAGGCAGGAGAGAGGAAGGGCAGAGTATCCAGACAAAGCAATAAAAAAGTCTACAAAAGCAATCAGAGACCTGGGAACAGGAGGATAGGTAAGTAAATAAATATGAGCGAGTCCTACAGTCAAAAGGAACAGGCAGAAATTAGGAGAAATACAACAGTCAAAAGAAGTAGCCAGAAATCAGGAGAATTTAGACTAGGAAGATACTCTACTAGATAGACATTTAACAAGGAAGGTGTGTAACTAACAAAATGGGGAGGGGGAGTAAAAATAAGTTTACATGCAGCCTAATTTAAACATTATGGTAGGGGAGGAGAGAAAAAAATGTAAGAATAACTTGGAAGTCATGGGGGAGATACAGTGCAGCTGCCAGTACAGATGCAGAGCTCATCCATTAACACATAAGCAGTTTGCTTAAGTGCTACTGAGCTGAGTGCTACTGAAATGTAATGATGACACAACACAATTCCATGATGTGTAAATGAAATAGCAGCAATAAGCACGGCACCGGATAGAGAGAGGCTGTGAGGGTGATCAAGTTAGTCAGTTTTTTCTGAAGTTCTAGGTTTTTGAAGTGTCAAATCTCTCAAGTATGGGGAGGACCAAACCCAGTATGTAGTTGCGGTTTGTATGTACAGACACTAAAAGAAAATATAGGAAAAAGAAGTAGTACGGAGTAGACACAACAAGTGAAACAAAACAAACCTAATCAGAATGACAGGGTGTATAAATAGCAGGCAGCAGAGGCACACTTTAATAATAATCTAATAATAGTTAGTTCATACCTTAGCTTACATTTCAGTAGAGATTGCAGATAAACACTGAAAAAACTAATAATGCTAGTTCATACAAAACAGTTAAACAGGTTCGCTAATACTCTTAAAGAACTCTTAAAACTTGTGGGATGGAAACAGAACAGAAAAGTTGGGATTAGTTTTCAGTGGCTCTGCTGGACAGAGGCAGGAACTAATCTAAGGGGGTGGAAGCCAGCACATTCTGGCTAGGCTTATAAATGCCTTCGGGCAGATAGCCTAGTACCTACCTATGAACCTATAATGTGATAGGACACCTCAGATTTAAATAGTGAGAAGTATGTGAGTATTGTATTTTTCTGATGAAGTCTGTTGGAGATGAAAAGAGGATGTATTAAAGTGAAGTACGCTTAAAAGATGTTATCACCTAAACATACCTTATACTGAATATGTTTTTAAAATATCATTTGAGTATGATAGTAGTATGCACATTTACATGGAATAGCTAAACAGTGTGTTAAGAAATGTTATTTTAAACTTGTAAGTCCCTGAGTAGCCTGAATGGAATGGCAGTGGATCCGTATCAGTTCTAAGGCCATTTTGTGGAAAATTGTTTCAATCAAAATGAAAGTGATCAGCTCACTTTTTTGAAGGTGTCTGCTCTTCTGTGAAAAGGCAGCTTCCCAGAACTGCTGTGTGTGTTATTTCCTTAGTTTATAGACCCTGCCAAAGGAATAGATCTCATTTTTGCAGTATAACAATAGTGCATGCATTGTTTATTCTGGCATCTCATATGGTAAATTGATGCAAAAATATGACACAACAGTGCGTGCCATCACCTCACGATAGTCTACAGTATATGTATATTTCATGATCAGATCTGTTCTAATAAGCTGTGTTTCAGGCATGTCTTTAAGACTTCAATATTCTAAGACACTTAGCTCATGTACACCAGTAATGACAAGTAAAATATTCATAGGCAGTGCTTCACAAATGAACTACTGTTGGTGAACTCCTTACAGTGTGGCAAAGATCCACTATTAATAACCGTATCTCTTTTATTAGGCACTGTTTTCTGCATGTATTGTTTGGCAAAATATGATGTTTGCAGATGACATTGTGATCTGTAGTGAGAGTAGGGAACAGGTGGAGACGACCCTGGAGAGGTGGAGATATGCTCTAGAGAGAAGAGGAATGAAGGTCAGCAGGACTAAGACAGAATATATGTGTGTGAATGAGAGGGAGGATAGAGGAATAGTGAGGATGCGGGGAGTAGAGGTGGCGAAGGTGAATGAGTTGAAGTACTTGGGATCAACAGTTCAGAGTAACAGTGAGTGTGGAGGAGAGGTGAAGAAGAGAGTACAGGCAGGATGGAGTGGGTGGAGAAGAGTGTCAGGAGTGATTTGTGACAGACGAGTACCAGTAAGAGTGAAAGGGAAGGTCTACAAGAGGGTAGTGAGACCAGCTATGTTAAATGGGTTAGAGACAGTGACATTGACAAAAAGGCAGGAGTCAGAGCTTGACATGGCTGAGCTGAAGATGTTAAGATTTGCACTGGGTGTGACGAGGATGGACAGGATTAGGAATAAGTATATTAGGGGGTCAGCCCAGGTTGGAAGGTTTGGAGACAAAGCCAGAGAGGCAAGATTACATTGGTTTGGACATGTGCTGAGGAGGGATGCAGAGTATATTGGGAAAAAGATGCTAAGGATGAACCTGCCAGGTAACAGGAAAAGAGGAATAAGATAAGGTTTATGGATGTGGTGAGAGAGGACATGCAGGTGGTTGGTGTGACAGAGCAAGATGCAGAGGACAGGAAGAAATGGAAACAGTTGATCTGCTGTGGCGACCCCTAACGGGAGCAGCCGAAAGAAGAAGATCTCTTTTATTAGGCACACAATTATGGGAATCCAAAACATTTAAGTGTTGAGCAGTTGCTAATGAAATAGTGACACTCCTAAGGTTGCAAAACAAGGAAAGCATTTTTTTGCAGGATTTGATATCAAAATCTCGACATTAAAAACAAAATCTGTTTTTAACTTCAAATCACAATGCTGAATCCATGCATACTAATGAGGTGTAAATGTTGAATCTGATAAACAAATTCAGCAAATTCAACATTTACATAGAATATCAAACAGGATCTCCACATAGGAGCTAAGGTATGCCTAGGTCCTACCCTGGAATTCACTGTTTTGCAGGGGTCAAGCCCCCCTGCATCCCCCTGTTGGGGGCTGCACCCTCCACACCCCCTGCTTACTATATATTCCAACTCTGAGATTGCACTACAGTGAGGAAAGGAATGACTTTCCTAGTCTGAATTGTACTGTAATCTGTACACATAACATCGAGCTTTGTGCATTCACTGATACAAACTCCCTCATTCAATTAATGTTCGACAACAAGGAAATCGTCCAACTGCCGTTCATCATTTCCGTGTTTGCCGAACCTACCTTCAACATTTTGATAGTAAACCTTTTTGCAGGGACAAGGCCCCTGCGCCTTAGACATGGAGACAAATCTCCATATCCCTGAGCTATAAGTATGTCAATTCTGAGGCAGCACAAAGTCAGAGAAGAATGCAAAAGTGACTACAGTGCAACACTCATTCTCTTACACTTCTCTAACTCTAGCTGCCATGACAGGATGCCAACAATTTTGAGGTTCAACCATCTAAGAGTTGATCACCTGGCCAGTGGCAAAATGTTGGACTCCCATGAGGCACCTATGATCTAGCTCTGTTATATCTTATTCAGATAGATATGAAATGAGCATATTCATCAGTTTAAACTTTATATATTTAATATTTGGGGATGCTGAAATTAGAAGGCAGGGTATGATGACATCAGACTGTGTATGATGATTGATTGTCAGACCCAGACCTCTTCTTATTTCTGTTTTTCAAACAACTGGGCCCTAATTGTTGTTCTGACAGTTTTTAAAATCTTGTGAGACTTTTATATGATAATGTGGAAAATTAAACTGATTACTTCATCACAGATATATTTTAATGAAAAAATGCTGTTGTTTAAGCAGCAACATTTAATAATTTGATAATGTTCCAGGAAAAATGTTATGAGCTGTAGAACTCGCAGCAGTTATATGGTAAAAATTTAATGTTTTTATCTGTATTATTCATTATATACCATTATACATACATATTGACATAGAGAAGACATATGCTTAATGGTTATACTTTATCCTGCATGAATAGGCACTGTGCGAGGTGCAGTAATCTGGACAGCGATACTCCACATCGTCACAGTATAATGCAGTGGACATTGCAACTGCATTTTTTACATTGTATTGGCTGCAGTAATATTCAAGAGCATGTTTACAGTCTGAGTATTTATGATCTTCCTTGTAATGCTCGAAGGACAGGAAGCTATATTCTGGTCACTTTTACTATGAACACCAATATTAAGTGACCGTATTCTCAGCAAGTAAACTGTATAGTAATGCTTCAAATGTCAATGCAGTAAATTTAACTATTTCACAGAAATGCTTGTCAATGTTTTCCTTAATTCAGAATCAGTTTAATCAACATAGCTACCAAATAAGAAATTTCTAAGAAGGCAATCAATCCTGACAAATGGGGCATTGTTGGGGGGCAATTAGAGACCACCCACAAGTATGATGAGGCATGATACTACAGCCTTGTGACTTCTTTACTATTGGAATCTCCATTATTTTCTAAAAAAATGCCCGATCTGGAGGGAATGATTCTGATCAAAGGTTGGAAAAACTGTTAAACTGTGAAAGTAAAACAAATTTTGCAGCTCTATGACAAAAATAACATGTTAAGGAAAATAACAGTGAATTTAAAAACATGCATTTACTCTCAGCAGTTCTTTATGGTCCATTTGCCGTTTTTTATAGTTTTGTGCAGAATAAAGCTATTTTGCATTCCATTACAGTTTGTTTGTATTCCATAGATATTCCATATTCCATTTTGACACTCTCAAATAATAGGATCTGAAAATATACTCGGGTCCCAAAATTCACAGTGATGGAATATAGAGAAGGAATATCTAAAGAGATGCCTATTACCTCAAGTTATGATAACTCAGAGGAGAACATATTTACTAAAGGGTTTACAGCACAGAACACCCTGCATTGAGGATAAAGGCCATACACAGAAAACATACACAGAAAACATCCATCTGCTGAAAATGTTTCTGTGTTTCAGAATTTTGATATTAATACCAGTAATCATTGTGGATTCATCATCCAGGTTAGAGGTTAGGATATTTAACTTTAACAGCTGGCAGTGTTTTTCAGTGGTCAGCCTTAGAGTGACCAGAGAAAGTCATTGTGTGTTTAGCAATTAGCTAACATGCTTGTTGACATTTTCATCATAGCTGTATTGGTGAACTCAAACATTTTGCTTGTTAAATTTTCACTTAGCACTTTTCTTGTTGTCCTCCAGAGGATTTTGGCGGCCCTTCTCTACTGTCAGGTGAAATACTAAGCCTCAGTGGCAGCTGGTGACTTCATATCAAAGGGGGGCTGCAGGAGACAGCTGTATGGGTGGGGTCAAGGGGAAGGGATGTGGCCAACTAGAAAGGGGAGGAGCTATGCTCAAAACCACAAAAACTAACTTTAATTAAATACGCTGCCCTGGGTGCCAAACCATCATTATGAGAGTCCAATCAAGACAAAAATAAGTGTAGAAAAATAAAAATATTTCAATGCATTGGCTGCATGACAGCTTACTTAATATGTAGATGGAAACAAAAGGTTGTGAGGCATGAAAAAAATTACTTTTAAATACATTACTGGAATGCCAGTCAAAATCAAGTATAAGAAAAACAAGAAACACTCAACTCAAACCACTTCTCCTTGCACTGCAGTTCTAATTATAATTTATATTCAGCTTTATTAAAGTACCAAGTAACATGCTGAAAGTAGAAATCTCTGTGATGCCCCCACTTGTAAAATGTTTCTTATCCAAAAAGACCTGCTGCCTGACAACTATCTACTTGTTTCATGGGGAAAACATGATCAAAGTAAAACATGAAAAGCAAACAAGAAACAAGCTCAAGATACATTGCTTAAAGGATTACTGTACAGGTTATGGACCACACATGATTGGCATTCTGTTTAGTTTACGGGTAAAGTTTGTAGAGATGACTGGAAGTCTCCAACAAGTGTAATGAGCTCTCTAAAATAATGGAATCCTGTCCTTTAATACCCAAGGCTTATACATTATCTAGTCAAGTATTCTCTGCATGGCAACAACAGAAAGGCTTTCAGTGTTGGCAATTCTTTAACAGTATGCTTATTAAGCATCTTATGATCTCAGACAAGCTTACCTTATGGTCATTAAAGCATTGCTACTTAAACACAGAGCAACAGGCACTTTCTGAGTAATAAGCATAAATCTGAGTAATAAGCATAAATCAACAGTACAAAATATGACAGAAACCAGACCGTTCTGCAAAATCAAGGACAGATGAAAAGCCACTGTAGTACTTGTGTCTACCTTGGATGGGGGACACACTGCACATTTACACTGCATAACTACTCCTTGCCTTGCTTGGACACATCCAGAGTCACTACATGGGGGAGTGGGGTGCAACAAGTATGTCACAATTTGAAATGCCTCTGGCTGACTGTGATGGCCCTGACACATTTGTCATACCTCTCAACCTCAGAGCAAGAAATCTGGACAAAGCCATACACAGAAGTGGGACAAAGGCCCAAAAATAAGGACAATTTTTAAATATTGCTCTAATAAACTTAGAAAGATAATAGAATAGGTCTTGCATTAGTATGAATTTTCTGAAGGGTATACAATCTGAAACACAAATGTCTGTCATTATGTTCTAACTTCAGTCTTTAGTGATTTGTCACTAATTTGCCAAAAAACACAATTTTATGAAAAATGGACCAAAAATTTGATGCATAGGGACACTTTAATATTAGTACTGCTAACTTGAGCAGCTGACAAAATAAAATAATCTACATGCATTTCAAGTAATTTATAACTTTGATTATTACAGTTATTTCTTAATTGTAAACCCTCCATGTTTTCTTCCAAAATTGCTATTTTGGAGGGATTATTAGGCAACATTTTGAGCCAAATCGATGGGGACAGTTGAGAGGTTGGTTATGCCTAATTCTATAAAGCAATTTATTTGCATGTACCTCTCAACCTGTTAATGCAGTAAATCTGAACAAGGCCAAATATATTGGGGGAACATATAAACAGTACTAAAAATTGCTCTTGTATAAATTGAGACAGTTGATAGAATAACAGTTCTTACTTTAGCATGCATTTTTCTGAAGGTTATGAAGTCTGAAACTCAGTGTATCATTATTTAGTGACTTAATTCCTAAATGATTTGCCAGAAAACTACAAATTTTATGAAGAACAAACCAAAAATAAGAAGCAAAAATCTATTCATTCTTTGAAAATCTGGACAGTTGGGAGGTATAATTCAGCTGGGTCTGTCATGGTTGAATGGAGCCTCTGCAGCCATTCCAATGAACCATTACTTGGCTATTTCACTCCATTTACCATAAACACTAATGTGCATACTGCTTTACTTCTATGATGAGTTGGACTTCATTTGAAAGTTTTATTTTATATTTTACAGCACAAACACTAAGTCATCTGCTAAACAAAGCAATGCAGTCTCACAATGAAAACTTAGCATTAAAACTTCTCTGCCCTTGAAACTCGCATTCATTGAAACAGCATTGAAACCCACATTCAAAGAAAATACATTTTGCCAGTGGCAGATAAAGATTAATTTTGGGCTGTTTTGAAAATTATAGACCCCTTGCATATGAAACATACATGTGCTCTTTGATACACCTTCCTCATTGTACTAAATTATATTCCTTGTACAATACAGTACAGTTGTTAGAGGGCGTTTTAAATTTGTTTTGAACATTTTTTCCAGTAAGCAATGAAACAAAACGCATGCACCCATAATGGAAAAACTGCCCAGTTCAGAACATTTATCTTAAAAGTCTACTCAGACTTCCACAGTCCACCATTATTAGTAAATATGCACAATTCTACAGTCCACCATTATCAGTAAATATGCACAATTCTACAGTCCACCATTATCAGTAAATATGCACAATTCTACAGTCTATTATCAGTAAATATGCACAATTCTACAGTCCATTATCAGTAAATATGCACAATCTCTGAAGAAGTAAAAGTCATCTAAATAATTCCACATTAAAGAAATCTGTAACTAATGAAGAGGTTGCTGCTAGTAAACACCTTTATATTTCATGGTTTCATCGAAAAATAAAGTGTCTGTTGCTCCTCAGGAATAAATTGCCTATATTACATTAAAAAAAATAAGCTAGTAATATTGCAAGAGGAAATGGATGGCAAACTGATAACAGACTCATAGTTGATATCTTCATCAAGAAGAACATTTTCAGTACGGCAGCATCCACCCCTTGTGGGAGTAGAACCCACAGCCTTCTGCATCAAAAGCAAGTACACAACCAGTTGTGCTATTAATAAGGAAAACCAACTTCACTTAAGCAACACTAAACTTCTGTTCCCCTGCAGCTCTCAGCTCCTTGTAAAATCTACTCAATACTCAACTGCATCTCAACGTCGCAGCACAAGAAAACTGGAAAAAGCCAAAATGCATTGCCCAAAACCAGGGACACATTAAACATTGTTTGTATAATCTTGGAAAGTTGCTAGAATAAATGTTACCACCATACATTTTACTGCCAAGGTCCCTGTGCAAAAATCAGCTGCTTTGTAAAAGAGAGGAAGACTGAAACTTAAATGGCTATCATTTAGTGAATTCAGTTCTCACCATAGCTGTCAACCTCTTAGTACAAAACACCTGGACAAACCCAGTAATGAGGGAATACAGCCCTCAAACATATTCAGTGAATTCAGTTCTTGCCATAGCTGTCAACCTTAGCACAAAAACCTGGATGAAGCCAATAATGGGGGAATACAGTCCCAAAAATAGGGACAAATTTCAAATATTCATCTTATAAACCTAGAAAATTGCTAGAATAAAAGGTTGTGTTGGTGTTACTATGTATTTTCTGAAGAACATGAAGTCTGAAATTCAAATGCCTGTCAATTTTACTGCTGACAGAACAAAAACAATTTTCAGCAGAGACAGGAGAAATACTGCTTTGTAAAATGACAGGGCACCAGCAAATCCACACAAACACAGGGAGGAGATGCAGACTCACACAGAAGGCACCCCAGCCAAGAATCAAACCAGAAAACCTATAGCTGTGAGGCAACAATACTACCACTGCACCATCAAATATGCAAGGAATTAAACTTTCAGAAACCTGAAGTCTGAAATTCAAATGCCTGTCAATTTTATTTAACATTTGTTAATCAGGACAGTCTGACTTGGAACAAAAAAAAAATTTCAGCAGAGGCCCAGGAAGAAATAATGCAGACATGTCTTTGTAACATGGGAGGACATAAAAGCAAACCCACACAAACACAGGGAGAAGATACAGATCCCACAAAGAAGGCAACCCAGCCAAGAATCAAACCTAAGAACCTGCAGCTGTGAGGCAACAATGCTACCACTGCACCATCAAATATCAAGCATTGCAACATTTACAAATCACAGATATTATGAGGAGCAGATCAGATCAGATCAAATATGAGGCAAAAATCTGCAATTTTTTTTTTTTTACAAATGGTGGTGGGTAGGGAATTCAGGCCTTTAACTCCTGCATACAAGATACAGGGTTCAAGCCTGAGATATTCCCTGTAGTAGCAAACCACAAAAACTAAATATACTGCCCTGGGTGCCAAACTGTCATTATGAGAGTCCAATCAAGACAAAATGAAGTGTAGAAGAATAAAAATATTTCAATGCATTGGCTACATGACAGCTTAATATCTAGATGGAAACAAAAAGGTTGTGAGGCATGAAAAAATAAATTACTTTTTAAATACATTAATGGAATGCCAGTCAAAATCAAGTATAAGAAAAACAAGCAGCACTCAACTCAAACCACTTCTTGCACTGCAGTTCTAATTATAATTTATATTCAGCTTTATTAAAGTAACAAGTAACATGCTGAAAGTAGAAATCTCTGATGCCCCCACTTGTAAAAATGTTCCTTATCCAAAAAAATACCTGCTGCCTGACATCTACTTGTTTCATGGGGAAAACATGATCAAAGTAAAAAATGAAAAGCAAACAAGAAATACGCTCAAGATACATTGCTTAAAAGAATTACTGTACAGGTTATGGACCATGCGATTGGCATTCGGTTTACGGGTAAAGCCTGCAGAGACGACTGGAAGTCTCCAAGTGTAATGAGACTCTTAAAATAATGTCATTCTGTCCTTTATTACAAATACTGGCATATGCATTTCAATACCCAAGGCTTATACATTATCTAGTTAAGTATTCTCTACATGGCAACAGAAAGGCTTTCAATGTTGGCAATTCTTTAACAGTATGCTTATTAAATCTTACTTGCATCTTGCAATCTCAGCCAAGCTTACCTGATGGTCATTAAAGTATTGCTACTTAAACACAGAGCAACAGGCACTTTGAGTAATAAGCATAAATCAACAGTACAAAAAATATGACAGAAACCAGACCATTCTGTAAAAATCAAGGACAGATGAAAAGCCACTCTAGTACTTGTGTCTACCTTGGATGGGTGGGATTCTCTGCACATTTACATTGCATAAGTACTCCTTGCCTTGCTTTGATACATCCAGAGTCACTACATGGGGGAGTGGGGTGCAACAAGTATGTCACAGTTTGAAATGTCTCTGGCTGACTTGTGATGGCCCTGACACATTTGTCATACCTCTCAACCTCAGAGCAAGAAATCTGGACAAAGCCATATAAAGAAATGGGACAAAGGCCCAAAAATAAGGACAATTTTTTAAATATTGCTCTTATAAACTTAGAAAGCTAATAGAGGTCTTGCATTAGTATGAATTTTCTGAATGGTATGAAATCTGAAACTCAAATGTCTGTCATTATTTTCTAACTTCAGTCTTTAATTATTTGTCACTAATTTGCCAAAAAAACACGATTTTATGAAAAATGGACCAAAAATGTGATGTAAAAATATAAAATAGCAACACAATACAGCTGGGAACCTGTCAAAGAAGGGACACTTTAATATTAGTACTGCTAACTTGAGCAGCTGACAAAATAAAATAATCTACATGCATTTCTGAAATAAAAGTAATCTAATTATTACAGTTATTTCTTAATTATAAACCCTCCATGTTTTCTTCCAAAATTGCTATTTTGCAGAGGGATCATTAGGGAAAGAACAACATTGTGAGCCAAAATCAGGGACAGTTGAGAGGTTTGGCTATGCCTAATTCTATAAAGCAATTTATTTGCATATACCTCTCAACCTGTTAATGCAATAAATCTGGACAAGGCCAAATATATTGGGGGAACATATAAACAGTACTAAAAATTGCTCTTGTATAAACTGGGACCATTGATAGAACAGGTCTTACTTTAACATGCATTTTTCTGAAGGTTATAAAGTCTGAAACTAGTTTCTCATTATTTAGTGACTTAATTCCTAAATGATTTGCCAGAAAACCACAAATTTTATGAGGAACAAACCAAAAATAAGAAGCAAAAAAATCTATTCATTCTTTGAAAATCTGGACAGTTGGGAGGTATAGTTCAGCTGGGTCTGCCTAAGTTTTCACAAAACTATGGTCGAATGGAGCCTCCCCCTGCAGCTATTCCAATGATCCATTACTTTGCAATTTCACTCCATTTACCATAAACACTAATGTGCATACTGATTTACTTCTATGATGATTTGAACTTCATTTGAAAGTTTTATTTTGCATTTTACAGCACAAACACTAAGACATCTGCTAAACAAACTTGGCATTAAAACTTCTCTGCCCTTGAAACTCACATTAATTGAAACAACATTAAAACCCACATTCAAAGAAAATACATTTTACCCGTGGCAGATAAAAATTAATTCTGGGCTGTTTTCAAATCATAGGCCCCTTGCATATGAAACATATATGTGCTCTTTGATACACCTTCCTATTGCTTTGAACATTTTTCCAGTAAACAATGAAACAAAACTGCCCAATTCAGAACATTTCCATCATAAAAGTCTACTCAAACGTCTACAGTCCACTATTATCAGTAAATATGCACAATTCTACAGTCCACCATTATCAGTAAATATGCACAATCTCTGAAGTAGTAAAAAAGTCATCTAAGTCAGTTAAATAAATCTGTAATGAAGAGGTTGCTGCTAGCAATCACCTTTATATTTCATGGTTTCATCGAAAAATAAAGTGTCTGATGCCCCTGAGGAATAAATTGCCTAAATTACATTAAAAATAAGCTAGTAATATTGCAATAGGAAATGAATGGCAAACTGATAACAGGCTCATAGTTAGTATCTTAACTTTCAGTACAGCAGCATTCACCCCTTATGGGAGTAGAACCAACAACCTTCTGCATCAAAAGCAAGTACACAACCTGTTGTGCTATTAACAATGTGAGCTGACTTAGCATAATCAGCACTAAACTTCGCTTCCTGCAGCTCTCAGCTCCTTGTAAAATCTACTCAATACTCAACTGCATCTCAACAAGTCTGGAAAAAGCCAAATTTATTGGGGTGGGTCAAAAGGGTAAAAACCAGGGACACATTAAACATTGCTTGTATAATCTTGGAAAGCTGGTAGAATAAAATGCTGTGTTACCACCATACATTTTACTGCCAAGGACCCCGTGCAAAAGAGTCAGAACAACATACCATTATGCCAAATCACCTTCTTTGTGAAAGAAAAATGCTGTGTTACCACCGTACATTTTACTGCCAAGGTCCCTGTGCAAAACTGTCAAGAGCAACATACCACTATGCCAAATCAGCTGCTTTGTGAAAGAGAGGAAGACTGAAACTTAAATGGCTATCATTTAATGAATTCAGTTCTCACCATAGCTGTCAACCTCTTAGCACAAAACACCTGGACAAACCCAGTAATGAGGGAATACAGCCCTCAAACATATTCGGTGAATTCAGTTCTTGCCATAGCTGTCAACCTTAGCACAAAAAACCTGGACAAAGCCAATAACAGGGTATTACAGTCCCAAAAATAAGGACAAATTTCAAATAGTCATCTTATAAACTTAAAAAATTGCTATAATAAAAGGTTGTGTTGCTATATATTTATTGCTAGAATAAAAAGTTGTTTTACTATGTTTTACTATGTATTTTCTGAGGAATATGAAGTCTGAAATTCAAATGCCTGTCAATTTTACTTCTGACGGAACAAAAACAATTTTCAGCAGAGGCCCAGAAAAAATACTGTAGACGCATGTCTTTGTAAAATGGCAGGACACCAGAGCAAGTCCACACTTGAGGCAACCATACTGCCACTGCACCATCAAATATGTAAGGAAGTAAACATTCAGAAACCTGAAGTCTGAAATTCAAATGCCTGTCAATTTTATTTAACATTTGTTAATCAGGACAGTCTGACTTGGAACAAAAGAAACAAACCACAGATATTATGAGGAATAGATCAGATCAATTATGAGGCAAAAATCTGCACACACACACACACACACACACACACACACACACTCTTACCTGTAGTCCATAATTCCAAAGTACCTCCGAAATAAAATAAATCCTGCCTGTAAACCACCGCACATCCGATCCCTATCCAAAACCCGCGCACATCTGACCCTGCCCTTCACGAGATCTTCCCCCGACGAACTCCAATCCAGACCCTGCCCATCGCAAGATCCTACATTCCTGACTGCTGACGTTGCAGTCTGACCCTGACGCGTTTCCCCACCGAGTTCCCAGGACAGTCTATGCAGTTTAAAACTGCATAGACTTTTGGGAGCTCTGTTCTCCATGTTTCCCAGTCAGGACTGCTGCTGAGACAATCTGCGCATGCTCCAGACTGACTGCATAGACTTCTGGGAGCTTCCATGTTTCCCAGTCAGGACTGCTGCTGAGACAATCTGCTCATGCTCCAGACTGTCTCAGCAGCAGAGTCAACGTGATCTCTTATCTTGTGTCAATTTTTTTAAAAAAATTGTTTCTATTTATTTCTTTTTATATTTTTATTTTAAAGTTGAGGGGGCTGCAGTCTGGCAGTCCAATAGCACGGGCCGCCCCTGCTAAGCCTAGCGTTAGAGGTACCAATACACCTCTCACCCACTAGACATTCCTAAGTGCGACTTCTTTTCCTGACCATATACATTTACCTAACACTATGGATGGACAATTTCCCACAGTTTCTCCAGCCAGCTTGGTTGACATGGACATCATGAGGCAGTGTAGCAACTGCCTCATGTTCACAGACAACCCTCTACTCCTAGTCCACACAAACACAATGTGTGAGAGATGCAGCTATATTAAGAACATTGAATTCATGCTCTCTCACACACCTGTCAGTACATATGACAATGAACGTGTTGTCAGCATGCACACCTCACCTCCTACTCCACCCAAACCCATATCACACATACCTACATATGCGGAGGTCTTCACCAGAAACATACATGAACACTAGAGACCTCCCAAACACAAGCACCACTACACATAATGCTTCCTCTGCGTTACACAATACACATAATAGCTCATGCACTAATGTCTCACCTGTCAAGCCCATAAGACAAAACACAAAACCAAACATATTAGTCATTGGTGATTCTATCCTGAGGCACATAGATGTCCCTCTCACCAGGCTGGATAAGGAAGAAGTCACGGTCAGCTGTCTGTCAGGTGCCAGGATACACCATATTACACATGCACTCAAGTATCTGCATAACAGGTGCTGTTATGACTCCATCATAGTCCATGTTAGTGTGAATGACTTCAGACATACCTCTCTGGACTATATGAAGAGAGACGTGACTGAGCTCTTGGACTATATGTTTCAGACAGGTATGTCCCTAGCCTTAAGCAGCATTTTACCTTCACCTACAATGATGATTCAATATGAACACAAAATGATTCACTTGAATAATTAGCTTAGTTTCTGGTGTCATTCTAAGGGGATCCAGTAGCTGTCAGCCTGGGATGACATGATCGACAGACCTTGATGCCTTGCCAGAGATGGTCTTCATCTGTCAGGCCTGGGATTTTAGCTACTGGCTATGGCTCTTGCCACCCTAATAGTGCCTTTTTGGGTAGTGTCTCAAGTACAAAAATCCTGATGTAAAAGCTCTATCTAAAAACAGCCTCAAAGTTATGCTGCTAAATGGAGTCTCAACATGAAACTGTACTCACTGGAAGCAATCCTCACCTTGGCAGAAGCAGACATTTATTCACTCACAGAGACCTGGTTCAAGGCTGTGGAGTGCACCCCAGCCATACCAGGTTACACCTCCTTACACACATTCAGACCACAAACTGAAGGCATGAAAACTAAAGGAGGCAGTGTATCAATATTCATTAAAGATAAATATACCTCCATATTGGTTAAACAGTATGATTCCCTGGAGATACTTCAGGTGCAATTAACTGTTGGTAGGACACCTATTTATGACATTGCCAACTACAGGACTCCCTCCATGAATCAAGACACTCACTCTGCCTATTTGTATCTACTTGAGTCTATCAAGATACATCCAAACACCATGGTTTTGGGTGACTTTAACTACCCATCCATTGACTGGGTAAAGTACTCGTCCTCAAAATCACTTGCCCAAAGGTTCCTCGACTTCATTAACTCTAATGCCCTAGACCAGCAGATTGACACCCCCACAAGGGGTGCCAACATCCTGGATCTGGTGCTTACCAATATGGGGACCACTGTAGCACCCCCACTGTGAGGACTTCCCTGGTGAGATCTGACCACAAATCAGTCTCATTCAAAGTAACTATCACACCTGACTCCCGCCAGCAGCAAATAAACTAAAAAACTCCAAAGCAGATAACAACATTACAGGATGGTATAAATCGCTTCACTTCATCTTCCCCCTCAGATAGAACTAGCAACTATGCCGAGTTCTACACCAATGCTTTATACAAACACTGTGCCATACCTTATAAGACCAAAACAAGCTCATCAATGAAGCGCAAACCTGCTTGGTGGACAACTGCCATTAACAGGTTTTACAATAAGAGGAAGAAATTGCTGTCTACGGGTACAAGGGAGCAAGCCCTAAACTGGAAACACTCCTCCTCAACTTAAACAAGTGAGTAAGGCTTATTGTGAAGTACTCCAAAGCAAACTATGAATCCAAATTAGCTTCCTCAACTAAGGACAACTATAAGGCATTCTTTAGTTACATCCATAACCTAAAAGGAAAGGCCCAGATTTGGGCCAAACTATACTGAGCCTATGGACATAGCTAATGTGTTGGCTGACAGGTTCTGTGAAAACTTCACTCCCCTGTCCCCGCCACATGTACCCCATGACATCTCTACCACCTGTCTTCTACCTTGTACTTCTAAAGAGCAGATCGTAAACACCCTCTCTAAGGCCAAAAACACAGCATCTATGAGGACCTGATAACATCCCAGATAGCATCCTACATGGGCTTCAACAATAATTAGCAACACCAATCATAGACTAATCACCAGCTTCATCCCAGCTGCATGGAAAATGGCCACCACTATTCCTTTGCACAAAGGTGGTGCTTCCACTGACCCTGAGAACTATAGACCTATTAGCCTGACTCACCTTCTCTGCAAAGCCATGGAGTGAATCATCATGGACCTTATCAACAAAGATATAGGTAATCTCCAAACACTTGACACTACTCAGTTTGGATTTTGTCAAAAGGAGATCATGCCTGTTAAATCTGCCGGACTTCTTTGAGACAGTTAACAAGGCCGTGGATGAGGGGAAATCTGTGCATACAACCTACCTAGAATATGCCATGTCATTTGACACTATCCCTCACCCAGACACCATTTACAGACTCGCCCAGCTAAGTATCAACCCTTATATTTTAGATGGGTTACTAACTGGCTCACTAATAGAACCCATATAGTCAAAACAGGGGAATACACCTCCAACAGTAGACCTGTAACCAGTGGTGTTCCACAGGGATCAGTCCTGGGACCTCTACTATTTGGAATATATTTCTTTGAAGTACAAAGAAAAACTAAATGCCTGTGGTTGAGAAAATTTGCTGATGACTGCAAACTGGGAACAGTCATACAATCTCCAAATGATGTCAACATCCTACAAGAGGGTCTTACAGAAACAAATTATTGGTGCCAAAGTAATGGCCTTAAACTCAGTGCAAAAATGTATTATCATCTCTTTTGGTAAAACCACATTAATAGCGACATCTTAAGTACAAACTCAGTGATGAGAGACCTGGGCACACAGTTGGACAGCAACCTTACCTTTGATCACCATGGCTCCACAGTGGTAAGAAGGGCATTCTATATTGCTCATATCATATGTAAGGCATTGCCTCCAGAAAAAAACAAGTTATAACCTTCTTGTACTCTTCCCTCATCAGGCAAATAATTGAGTACAATGACCCTTTTGTTATGTACCTTTCCAAGCACCTGCAGCAATTGGAGAGACCAGAAAGGTTCCTCACAAGGAAAATTCAAGGTCTTCACCATCTGTCCTATGTGGATCATCTGAAATCACTGTCACTGTATTCTGTTTCATACAGACTACTCAGAGGTGGTTTCTGCCTTGCATACAAGGCAATCTCTGTCCCTGCTTTATTGGAAATGCTACATATACGCAAGTTAAATGGTACACGGGTTACTTGCTCTAAAGACCTTAACCTGGTATGTAACATTAATAGAATGGGCTGGAGGAACAAATTTGTCTCCCATAGGTTCATCCCGGGGTTTCTACCTGTGTCACTCTTGGACAGGAGCAATAGGTGCTGATTGTGGAAATAGGGGTAGAACTTGTCTAGACTTGTAAAGGCCCTAGGACCATTAGCCTAGTAACTTTCCATGATCCTATGGTGAAGAGTTATTTTCATTTACTAGCTGAGCATTTTATTGCCTGTAGGTTGTGTATGTTTGTGCTGGGACACTATCTGATGAGTGCTGTGCCTCTCTGTGCTACTGCATTGCTATCAATTGACCAGAGATTCCTTATTGTAGTGTCTGTACCAACTGTGCTATTTTCACAAAGTGTATGCCTGCCTACACTAAACCACTCTTAGCTGCACAGAATTAGTTGTGTCTTCAGTCAGCTTAGTTCCCTTTCTGCACCTTACACCTAGCTAAGTTATGAACAGTACATTTTCATCAATTAGACCAAGTTAAATGCAAGACCCACCTGGACAAAATGGAAAGGAAACCTGCTTGTATTCCTTCTGTTGCCAGCCTTATGGCACTTGGTACTGTCAGGCAGTGCAGAAACTGCCATGTGCTCACAAACAATGAACTGCTACTTGTCATAAGTAATTCAGTGTGTCAAAATATACCTCAAGACTGGTCAAACAGGACAATGCACTTGAGCTTCTCCACATTCAAAATCACCATTGGCAAAATCCCATGCCACTTCCTTGCAAGCTATAGGTCCCAGGAAGCCCATAACATGTATTGAAAACACTTACCATCCAACCCAATACCATATTCATGGGCAACTTTAATTAACCCACTGTTAACTGGGAATCATATGCACCACCAAACATGTAGGCATAGAGATTCCTGCATTTTGAAAAAACTAACTTGCTGGACCAGATTTTCAATTCTCCAACCAGAGGTATAAACATACTGGATCTGGTCCTCACTAATATGTGAGAATGCTGCACACCCACTAGTATAATGTCTTCAGTGGTAAGGTCAGACCACAAAGTGTTTTTTTTTGGAAGTAAAAATAAAACCTAGAACCCCAGTTAACCCTGGAAGGTTTAGGAACTACTCTAAGGCTAACTTTCTATTAAATAATAACCTGTCAAAATGTTAAGCCCCCATAAACCCCTAAGAATACTGGTGCCTGTGCAGAATATTTCACAAAAACCCTATGCAATCATGTTAATAGTTGCATAGAGGCAGCTGTACCCACCAAGAAGTAGTACAGAACTGACTCAAAAAACAAGCCAGCCTGGTAGAATGACATGATCAATAGGCTGTATAACAACAAAAGGAAGAAAATCATTGCAAAAAGTAGGAAGTGTAGCAGTCAGCAAGATTAAAGCACTCTCATTAAATGAAACAAACAAAATTTGAGGTAAATTTGGCCTCCCAGGCCAAGGACAGTCACAAGACATTCTTTAGTTTTGTCCACAACCTCAAAGGCAATATACAATTGTGAGCGGTGCTAAAAGAGAGGCTGACAAATTCAACTCTAATTTTACTCCACTTTCCTACTCAACCGCCCCTCAGGAAATGCCACCATATATAACTCCCCCTACAATCACTAGGGAACAAGTTCTCAATGCTCTCTCTAAGGCTGAGAACACTGCATCAATGGGCCAATACAGTATCCCAGGATGCCTTCTAAATAACATGAAACATGACCTATCAGGGCTTTTGGAGTTGCTATTTAACTATAGGTTCCAAGCAAGCTTTGTGTCTCACAAATGGAGAACAGCAAGAATCATCCCTCTGCACAAAGATGGGCCATCTATAGACCCTGTGAACTACAGAATCATAAGTTTCACTAGTCTCATATACAAAGCCATGAAAAGAATTATCATGGAAATGATCAGTATTGACATAGGAAACCTCCGGACACTGAGTCCAATCCACTTTGGCTTCGTCAAGGGTGGGTCATGCCTACTCATCCTGGTGGACTTCTTTGAGAAGGCTACCAAGGCAATGGATGAGGTCAAAATGATTCACACTAGCCTTAACCTGACCAAGGCATTTGATACAATACCTCACTTGCGCACTGTTGACAAACTCAAGAGGTTAGGTATAAACCCTTACATCATTTGGTAGATAGCTATTTGGTTCACAGACAGGATCTAGGAAGTTATAATTGGGCACTCCACCTTTGCAAGGTAACCAGTCGAAAGCAGAGTCCCTCAGGGTTTGGTCTTGGAACCACTTTTTTTTTGGCATTTACTTCTTTGAAGTCAAGACTAATGACAAGACCCTTTGGCTGATTAAATTTGCAGATGATTGCAAATTAGGAGCAGTTATAGAATTCCCCACCAACATATGTTCTCCAGGGGGGGCTGACACAGGCAAATAACTGATCTCAGAGCCATGGACTAAAACTAAATGCCAAGAAATGCATAACAGTATCCTTCAGGAAGTCATCCACTCCTAGTAACTATCATATTGACAACACACTCTTAAGAGTTAACTGACTAGTTAGGAGCTTTGGGACACACAGACAGTAATCTAGCCTTTGACTATCTACAAAGGGGGACCATCTACTGACCCTGGGAATTATAGGCCCATAAGCTAGCCTCATCTGTATGGCCAGGAAAGAATCATTATGGATCTTATTAACAAGGACATAGGTAATCTCCAAACTCGGGACCCAACCCAGTTTGGATTTGTTAAAAGTAGATCATGCCTGTTAAACATGGTTGACTTTGAGAAAATCACCAAGGCCCGGATTGAGGGAAGACAGTGCTTACCGCATACCTTGACCTAGCCAAGGCATTTGACACGATCTCTCATTTCGGTATTATAGAGAAACTCTCCCAATTGGGAATTAACCTCTACATTACTAGATGGGTAGCTAACTGGCTCACTGACAGAGCACAAACTGTCAAAGTGGGTGACTTCACCTCTAGTAAAGGACGAGTCACCAGTGATGTACCACAGGGTTCTTTGCTGTGTCCCTTACTGCGTGGAATTTATTTCTCAGAAGTCCAGGCAAACTTGGACGGCCTGTAGCTGACAATGCAAATTGGGAGCAACCATTGAGTTCCCCAATGATTTTAATGTACTGTAGGCAGGGTTAATGCAGACAGATGATTGATGCCAAAGTAACAGATTAAAGCTAAATGCAAAAAAAAAAAAAAATGCTTTATAATTCCCTTTGGGAAAGCTGACATCCCTGCTAATTACATTACAGACAGCACCCCCTTAAGTGTAGACCCAGTGGTATGTGTTCTGGATACTCTGGTTGATAGCAATCTGAATTTGACCACTACTCATCCACAGTAGTAAGGAAATCCGTCTGTGTGGCACATCTTATAAGTAAAGGTATTGCATCTAGATCTAAGGATGCTATAATTTCTTTACCCTCTGCCCTCATCAGACCAGTAACTGAGCACAATGCTCCCTTTTATGTGTACCTCACCAGACACCTGCAAGAATTGGACAGACAACAGAGCCTTATCACCAAGAAATTACAGGGTGCACAAAACAAGTCTTACATGGAAAGACTGAAAGCCCTGTTTCTGTATTCTGTCTCCTACAGGTTGCTAAGAGGTGACCTGTGCCTGGCTTACAGGGCAGACTCTTACCCGGACCTGAAGGAAATATTACACATTCATAAATCGAAGTGCCTGAGGGTCTCTCACTCTAGGGATCTTAACCTAGTCTCTGACATGAACAGGTCATGCTGGAGAGATAGATACATCTCCCAGAGACTGCCACTTCTCTGGAACATGCTTCCAATTTACGTGAAACAAAGCCCCTCCCTGACCCTCTTCAGACACAACCTAGATCAATGGATGGGGGACCATAAATTCGTTCCCGATGTGGTGCCCATGTCCCTCCTGTACAGAGGATGTCGGTATTAACTACCATAGACCCTTACCTCGCCTAACCACTGACGAATGGGGTAACGCGGGATAAATGTGGCTAGGCTTGTAAGGGGTCTAGGGCTACTAGCCTAGTAACCTTCTATGAACCTATGAATCCCTGAAAATCCTTATGTCTGTTCTTCCATGTTGCCTCATCCTATGACTAGAAACTGCTGGTCAAGAACTGCAGTCATTTGCTAAAAGCAACAGTCCCAAGTGCTTAGATTGTACAGTAATATTGGGCTACCTATGTCCTTTTACTACATGGGGTACAAATGACAACTTATGCAAAAAAGTAACATGGATTCTCATTTCTGAGTTAAAGTTCCCATTGATGTTAATGGAAAGTTACAGAATATTTATTTGGCTAATAAAGTCACAGTACTATCCAAATAATTACTTCACTGTTATGCTGCAAAATAACTTTTTTTCTTATTTTAAAACTGTTAATCTCCGGTCTTTGCAGTTAAGTAGTAAAGAGCAGTAGTGAAAAAAATTATAAGAAAATAACCTTATGTTATTGATAGTTTAACACTTGCAGGATATATGGAATTCCAGACACTGCTCCCAAACATTAATATAGCCTAAGAAGATGGAAAAGGTCCTTAGCAGTTTGCTTACTTGGTCACCAAGATGTGTATATATATATATATATATATATATATATATATATATATATATATATATATAGTTCCCCTTCACAAAGTCGAATGGCCTCTGTGATTGGGGAACGGCATACAGCGCAGAACAGGAGATTTCCCTTTCTGTGCTGTAGTGCGATGTCAGAGTTGGAATAAATAAGTAGCGGGGGGTGTGGGGGGCTTGCCTTCAGAAACACGTTGTTTGGTTACTTTTTTTTTTTTAGCTCCCTTTCACGAAGTCGAGCTTCAGAAGTTTGAGCATATGACTTCGGCCATATGCATTTCGAGTTTCTGAACATTCGAATTTGTGAAGGGGAACCATATATATATATATATATATATATATATATATATATATATATATATATATATATCATCATCATCATCTTTCGGCTTTTCCCGTTAGGGGTCGCCACAGCAGATCATCTCTTTCCATTTCTTCCTATCCTCTACATCTTGCTCTGTCACACCAACCACCTGCATGTCCTCTCTCACCACGTCCATAAACCATATCTTAGGCCTTCCTCTTTTCCTCTTACCTGGCAGCTCCATCCTTAGCATCTTTTTCCCAATATACCCATCATCCCTCCTCAGCACATGTCCAAACCAACGCAATCTCGTCTCTCTTGCTTTGTCTCCAAACTGTCCAACATGAGCTGACCCTCTAATATACTGATTCCAAATCCTATCCATCCTAATCACACCGAGTGCAAATCATAACATCTTTAACTCTGCCACATCCAGCTCTGACTCCTGTCTTTTTGTCAGTGCCACTGTCTCCAACCCATATAACATAGCTAGTCTCACTATTGTCTTTAGTGTCCAATCTCTTATACAACTCTCCATACGCCTTATCCTTAGCTTTCACCACCTCTCTCTTTGCCATGGGCCTCATCTCCTTATACTCATGTCTACTTTCTTCACCTCTTTGACAATCCCACTTCTTCTTCACCAGCCTCTTCCTCTGTATACTCTCCTGTACTTCCTCATTCCACCACCAGGTCTCCTTGTCCTCCTTCCTCTGTCCAGATGTCACACCAAGCACCTTTCTAGCAGTCTCCCTTACTAGTTCTGCTGTAGTTACCCAGCTATTTGGTAACTCTCCACTGCCTCCCAGTGCCTGTCTTAACTCTTCCATAAACTCCACTTCACAATCACCCTTTTTTAACTTCCACCATTTAATTCTTGGCACTGCTTTCACACTCCTCTTCCTCTTCTTGATCACCAACATCATCCTACAGACTACCATTCTATGCTGCTTAACTACACTTTCCCCTGCCACCACTTTACAGTCTCCAATTTCCTTCAGACTTGCCCTCCTACATAGGATATAATCCACCTGTGTGTATCTTCCTCCACTCTTGTACATCACCCTATGCTCCTCCCTCTTCTTAAAATACGTATTCACCACAGCCATGTCCATCCTTTTCGCAAAATCCACAATCATCTGACCTTCTGCATTCCTCTCCTTAACACCATACCTACCCATCACTTCCTCATCCCCTCTGTTCACTTCACCAACATGCCCATTAAAGTCCACTCCAATCACTAGTCTCTCACCCTTGGGTACACTCACCACAACTTCATCCAACTCATTCCAAAATTTCTCTTTCTCATCCATCGCACACCCAACTTGTGGAGCATATGCACTAACAACAATATAAAAGAAACTTTACTATAAGTGACATAGTAGCATCGAAAAGTTACAAATAAGACAACCTAAAACTGATTAAGACTACTTACTGGAACTGCTGAAAGAGTTATCACTTGGTGAAGCACTGATTACCATTAGCTGGAATTATTTATTTATCTATTTATTATTTTTTTACTAGTGTCACAAAATGTGTCTTAAACCTGCTAGATCTGCATTTCAAATTTTAAGTAAATGCAAAAACATTGAAATAAGGTGTAGATTTGGCCATTTTAACCACATTCTATGACACTAGCTAATAATAATAATAATAAACAAAAACAGCCCACTGTAATTATCCCTTTATACAAGCACAAAGGGGTTTTGACCCCCCCCCCACATTTTTTAGGAATTGTAAAAAATTGGCTAGCAGCAGTATAAGCATTATCAAAACTGCAGCCAGCAAACAACTTAGAGTGGAAGACGTCCTTGAAGGCTTTAGTAAGTGAGTAAGACAAATGGTTATGCATATATTTGTAATTGGGTATGAGTGCAAAAAATTTTGTGAAAATAATCTTTGCTTCTTTGAAATCAACTGTTATGATATTTTTCCTCTGTTGCTAAAACTGAAGGAAATGTCTTTGTAACTTGAGATTCCATCTCCTCCCATGTTTTGCTATCCATGCTAGTGGAAGAATAGACTGCAGGTTTGCTGAAACTTGTAAAATATTAAAGGATATAAAATAGCTGTAACGGCTCCAGAAAGAGGTCTGAACAATTAGACTATAGTTAGATATAGTCCCAAGAATTTTCAGCTGAAGAAATCACCTGAAACATCATGATCACAGATCCCCCACCATGCCCCAAGATTCTCACTACACCTTTCTAAACATACTGGAAAATATTAAGATACAACCAAACCCCCTAATACTGGGTGATTTCAACTACCCTGCCATTAACTGGGAAAACTACTCCTGTACCAACACCTTTACTCAACGGTTCTTGGAATTCATAAATTCCAACGCCCTAGAACAACTAATTCATAGTCCTACCAGGGGTACCAATATTCTAGACCTAGTCATTACCAACATGGGAGATCAATGCTCCACACCAGTGATCACCCCCTCTTTGGTCAGATCACACCATAAGCTAATCACCCTTGACATCCACATCCCACCCCAACCCCCCTTTAAGGAAACCTCCATAAAAAACTTCTCCAAAGCCAACTTCATGCTTCTAAAGTCAGAAGTAACAAACTTCATGACACCCATGCAGATGGGAATTGGAAGTTCAACTTCTGAATCCTACACTAAGGTGGTGTACGAGCACATTCACTCGTGCATGGACCAAGCCATCCCAAATAGAAACAAAATGCTGTTGTCTAAAAAAAGGAAGCCAATCTTGTAGTCCTCTGCCATAAACAAGCTGTACAACAGAAGGAAGAAACTGTTGCAGAAAAGAGGAAGAACCCAGGATTCAAAAAACTCCCTCACCAGCCTCAGTAAAAAGCTGAGATCCCTCATAAAATCTTCCAAAGCTAGTTACAAAAACAAAATTGCCAAAGATTCCAAAGGCAACCACAAGGCATTCTATAGCTATGTCAAGAATCTAAATGGCAATACTCAGATCTTCTCTGAGCTACAGCAGAATGGCACTAGATATACTGATCCCAAGGATATTGCCAATATCCTGGCAAATAGATTCAGTGCCAACTTCACCACCCTCTCACCCTCTAAAGGGCCCATCTCAATACCGAAAGAATGCCAAATTCCGGTAATCACAGCCACTCAGGTAAAAAACGCACTCTCCATCCCGGGCTGTGTACTGCATGAACTACAAAATGAACTGGCACCTCACCTATGTGGCATGTTATATCATAGCCTCACCTCAGGCTTTGTGCCCACAGAGTGGCGCACGGCTACAGTCATCCCACTCCACAAGGGAGGATCCACTTTGGATCCCGGGAACTACCATCCCATCAGTCTGCTGAGCCTGATCTGCAAGGCCATGGAATGTATTATCATGGAACTTATAAACAAAGACATTGGCAACCTTCAAACACTGGACCCCACCCAGTTTGGGTTCATGAAGGGCTGATCTTGCCTCCTGAACCTGATTGACTTCTTTGAATCAGTCTCCAGAGCCATGGATGCGGGTAAGGCGGTTCACACAGCCTACTTGGACCTCGCCAAGGCTTTTGACACTATCCCCCACTTTGGAATCATAGATAAACTTACTAAGCTGGGCATTAATCCCTACGTCACTTGATGGGTTGCAAACTGGCTTACTGACAGAACACACACTATAAAAGTAGCCGACTCCAAATCTAGCTCCAGACAAGTGACAAGTGGTGTACCGCAGGGCTCTGTCCTGGGACCACTCTTGTTTGGCATCTACTTGTCTGAAGTACAGGGCAACAATAAGTGACTCTGGCTTACAAAATTCGCAGATGACTGCAAGCTGAGAGCCATTATTAAATCCCCAAATGATGTGGATATACTACAAAAGGGCCTTACTGAAACAGATGCCTGGTGCCAGAGCCATGGCCTCAAGCTAAATGCCAAAAAAATGTATAGTTGTCCCCTTTTGAGAAAAAACATGTACCTGTGAACTACCGCATAGATGGCAGTACACTAAACACCAAAAGTGTGATAAGAAACCTAGAGACACAGGTGGACAGTTGTTTCACCTTTGATAACCACATAGCCACAACAGTTAGAAAATCCTTCTATGTGGCACACTTCAACACTAAGGGCTTTTCATCCAGTAAAAAGGCGATCATTGTCTCTCTGTACTCATCCCTCATTAGACCCATTATAGAATACAATGCTCCATTTGGTATCTACCTCACAAGACATCTGTAACAACTAGAAAGACTGCAGAAATACCTCACAAAAAGAATCACAGGCCTAAAGCAGATGCCTTATGCTGACCGTCTATAGAAACTTCAGCTATACTCTGTCGTATATTGCCTACTCAGAGGCAATCTCTGCTTAACATACAAGGCCATGTCAAACCCAGAGTTGTTGGACATGCTACACTTAAAGGAATCCCAATCCCTCCGAGCCACACGCTCCAGGGATATTAACCTTGTCATCACGATGAATAGAACATGCTGGAGGGATAGATTCCTGACCCAGAGACTCCCCATACTCTGGAACAGGCTGCTCATAAACATCAGGCAGAACGCCTCAATGGCCCTCTTCAAGAGGAATCTTGATGATTGGATTGGTGATAGGAAACTCACCCCAAGGATCACATCAGTAGCCTTGCCAGACAGGGGTCCAGGAAAGTAAATATTTGTGGGAAGCAATAGCCAGGGAATTGTTATGGCTAGGCTTGTATAGGCCCTAGGGCCAATAGCCTAATACCTACCTATGAGCCTAAATATCTGTGCATTCTGGAAAGATATCACTCATCAAATAAGATGGCCTATGAACATCATGCATTACCACCAGCTACACATCACAACCACACTAAGCTGACTTATGCTAATGCTGTAAAAACTCATTATCAAAGTTGTGCTAGGAATAAGAAGGTTAGGTCTCGGGAGATACCCACCACCACATCAGCACCATGCTCATACATTGTCAAAGATCACTAGGAGATATCCACCACCACCATATTAGCACCATTCTCACATATTATAAAGAATCACCCGGCAATATCCACCATATCAGCACCATGCTCAAACATTGGATCACCAGGAGATATCCACCACCATATCAGCACCATCTTTGTACATTGTAAAGAATCACCAGGAAACATCCACTACCACATCAGCACCATACTCACATATTGTCAAAGATCACTATAGGATGTCCAGTGTCTGCTGTCTGCAATCCAGCAATGTCTGCTGTTAGGAACACTGACTTTTCTGGTGCCAGTATCCTTGACATCACAAGGGCACTGAAGTCCCTCTCATCAGACAAATATAATTTAAGATTTAGTGTGCTATTCCATGTGGGTGTGAAGGACCTGAGGGCACATAATCCTGAAGGGCATACAGAGAGACATGTTGGATTTCAGCACGTATGTGTCCAATGCAGGCAAGAACTGTTCCTGAGTAGAATCCTTCCTTTACCCAGAATGATACCCATATGTGCATTGTTTAAAGGCACATAAAGCACCCCAGCCATGCAGGGCTACAATGCCTTTCCATATGTTCAGGTTATATACTGAACATGAAAGAACCAAAGGAGGAGGTGTATCCATCTTCATTAAGGATAAGTATACCTCTAGACTGGTCAAACAGTATGACTCTCTTGAGCTACTCCATGTCCAGTTTTAACTGCAGGCAAATCCCCCTACCACATCATAGTTAGCTATAGGTCCCCCACCATGAAACAGGAGAAGCATACCACATACCAAGTCGCTTGCCATATAGACCACCATATTACTCATGGGTGATTTTAATTATCCTACCATTGACTGGGAAACATACATGACCACAAACATACTGAATCAGAGGTTCTTGGACTTTGTCAGTGCAAATGCTTTGGAACATCTAGTCAGCACACCCATAAGAGGCTCAAATGTCCTGGACATAGTACTCACTAACATGGGAGAGCATTGCACACACCCCATGTGATGTCCTCCCTGGTAAGATTGGATCATAAATCAGTCTTGTTTGATGTAATTACCAAAAGACCAGTAACTCAGTAGAATCCAGAAGTATTTTATCCACTCTCTTCACTCTCTGACGTCTCGGCTGGAATGCCTTAAAAGGAGAAAACACACCTAAAAAAACTACTCCATATAAATAGCACAATCAATTATTCAGTTCAATAATATTGACAGACCAGTTACCGAAATAAAAAAGAGGGAGAGAGACAGTTAATCCAGGTGCAAAAAAGTTGGTAATACATATGATGGAAGTCAGGTTGACATTTATTTTGTATCTACTTATAGTTGCTTTAGTGACATTCTAACAGGTTTGGTGAAATACTATTGGCAGTACATGCAATGTAATGGACATTCTCAGTTATGGTTAACTGAGAAACTTAAATTCTCATTTAGGGTGGGGAAAAGTAAAAAAAAAAGTTTCTAGTGAAAGGTAAATTTATTATTCCTAATGTTAATGTATATATTTTGAGATTTAACTTTGGCACCTATGTATGTAATAGATGTAAGGCTTGTAAACATATTGTGAATAGTTTTGGGAATATTGGTGGACGTAGATTTGCAGTGAAATGTTTTTTCAAATGTGATACCACTGGCATTATCTATGCCCTTATATGTCCATGTAATAAATTTTATATCGGTCAGAGTCAGAGAGCGTTCAAAGTAAGACTTCTTGAGCATATAAGAGATATAAAAAACTTTAAAGAAACTAGTTCTGTGGCAGTTCATTTTCACCAAGCACATCAGGGTTCATCTGTGGGTTTACAAAGGCACCATTTTAGAAAAAAGTGGATGGTAATAATTGTGAATTTACTGACACTTATTTTAAGGATAAACTTTTATATAAAGAAGCCATCTATATTCTTAAATTTGATACTCTTATACCTAATGGTATGAATTCTGAACTTAATTGGAGAGTTCTCCTTTAATTATGCTTGTGATTTTCTTTAATTGAATTTTTATTGAATAATTGATTGTGCTATTTATATGGAGTGTTTTTTGGGTGTGTTTTCTCCTTTAAAGGCATTCCAGCCGAGATGTCAGAGAGTGAATTAAATACTTCTGGATTCTACTGGGTTACTGGTCTTTTGGTTGTTTTTTTATTTTCTTTTCTTTTAGGTATGTATTATTTGTTTGATGTAATTATAAGACCAGATACCCCATGAAGCTCAAAAATGCTTAAGAATTTTTCAAAGACAAATTACATCCTACTAAGTGATGATATAAGAAGTTTCAAAGCCCTCTCAAATGCAAATAACATGGACTCCTTTGCAGAGGTGTTCAGCAATGCCCTGTATAGCCACTTAAACAGTTGTATAGAATTGGCTGTACCTGACTGGATTAAAACCAGGTCTTGCTGAAAAAAAAGCCACCTTGGTGGACTCCTAAACACGCTGTAGAACAAAAGAAAGAAACTAATATCCAAGAACAAGTGGGAGCTGGCTCAGCAGAGGAAGAAATCCCTCTCTAGCTTAAATAAACAAATCGGAGGTCTTGTCAAGTCCTCCAAAGCTAACTATGAAGTAAAAATGGCCTCCCTAGCTTGGCAAGGCATTCATTAACTATGTCCAAATTGTAAAAAAGAATACCCATCTATGCAGTGAAGTGGTTGTGGATGGCACTACCCATAGTCAATCAGATGTAATAGCCATCCTGCTAGCTGACAGATTTGGAGCAAACTTCACCCACACAGCATCAATGAGACCAGACAACATCCCAGGTCACTTTTTAAACAAGTTGAAACATGACCTAGCAGACTCACTTTGATCCCTGTTTAACCACAGCCTGCAAAACTGGCTATGTTCTGGTGGAATGGAGGACAGCAACAGTAATCCCTCTGCACAAAGGCGGGACCATCAAGAGACCCTGGGAATTATAGACCCATATGTATTATTTATCCTACATTTTGCTACTGCGTGACCTGTGCCTGTCTTACAGGGCAGTCTCTGACCTGGCCCTGATGGAAATGATATACATTTGTAAATCAGACTGCACTACGGTCACTCACTCCAGGGATCTTAACCTAGCCTGTGACATGAACAGGTCATGCTGGAGAGACAGATGCATCTCCCAGAAACTGCCACTTCTCTGGAATAAGCTTCCAGTTCATGTGAAAAAGAGCCCTTCCTTGACGCTCTTCAAAAGCAACCTAAATCAATAGATGGGTGACAGCAAATTCGCTCCTGGGTGGTACCCGTGTCCCTCCAAGACAGAGGAAGTTGGTATTAACTACCATAGACCCTTACCTCTACAAACTTCACTCACCTGACCACTGACAATTGAGGAAAATTGGGATAAATATGGCTAATTCTGTAAGAGTTCTTGGCCCATTAGCTTAATAACCTTCTATGAACCTATAAACCTAAGAAACGGTAATTGGTTTCAATAACTGGCTTAATAATTGGTGCCATTCTGGAGGGATGGGGGTTCACTATGTGTCAGCATGGGAATGAGGTGATTCACAGTCCAATTTGCTTTGCCTGCACCTCTCATAGTATCATAGGAGATTACTAGGCTAATGGCTCTGGGGCCCTTACAAACCTAGCCAAGAGTTTATCCCCAAAAAAGAAACTTCAGTCAGCACCTGTCAATGAGAGACAAAGGTGGGACCCCTGGGACAAATTTGTGGTTTCCTATCCACTCAAGGTTGCACTTGAAGAGGGTCAGCAAGGTACGCTGTTTGACATGTATGGGAAGTCTATTCCAGAGATGAGGCATCCTCGGGGAGACAAACCTGTCTGTCCAGCAGGTTTTGTTGATGTTGCATATTACAGTTAAGCCTATCGAGCGGATAATGCATGAGGAGTTAAACTTATGGATATGGAGCATCTCTAGTAGGGCAGGGTCTGATATTGCCTTGTAGGTGAGACACAGATCACCTCTGAGCAATCTGTATGACACCGAGAAAAGTGATATTGATTTGAGCCTGCCCACATAAGACAGGTTTTGGAGGCCATGGAGTTTCTTTGTGAGGTATTTCTGTGGCCTTTCTAGTTAGTGTAGGTGTTTGGAGAGGTACATACCAAACGGGGCATCATACTCAATTATAGGTCTGAGAGAGGAGTACAGAGAGATAATAGCCTCCTTTTTTCTGGATGCAATCCCTTTACTTATAAGATGAACCAAGTAGAAGGCTTTTCTGACCACTGCCACCACATGATGGTCGAATGTGAGATTGTTGTCAACCTGAGTACCCAGGTCTATCACTATGGGTTGTGTGCTTAGGGGTTACTGTCAATGTGGCAATCAGTAGGGGCCGTGTTTTTGCAGAATGGTATGATAATACATTTTTTTTGCATTTAACTTAAGGCCATGACTTTGGCACCAGTTATTTGTAGCTGTGAGACCCTCTTGCAGTATGTTAATGTCATTTGGGAAGTCAATCACAGCACCCAAGTTACAGTCACCTGCAAACTTGGTCAACCACAGGCCTTTGGTCTTTGCCTGGACCTCCGAGAAGTAGATGTCAAACAGTAGGGGTCCCAGGACAGATCCCTGGGGAACACCACTAGTGACAGGTCTGCTGTCAGAGGTGGTGGCACCTATTTTGACCTTGTGGGTCCTATCTGTGAGCCAGTTGGCCACCCATCTGATGAGATAGGGATTAGCACAAAGTTGTGTTAGCTTTTCAATGATGCCTGACTGGGGGATTGTGTTAAAAGCCTTGGCCAGGTCAAGGTAAGCTGTATGTACTGACTTTCCCTCTTCCAGGGCCTTGGTGATGGTCTCAAAGAAATCATCTAGGTTCAGTAGGCAAGATCTGCCCCTGACAAATCCGAATTGGGTGGGGTTGAGTGTTTGGAGATTGCCAATGCCCTTGTTTATGAGACCCATAATAATATGCTCCATGGCTTTACAGATCAGACTTGTCAAGCTAATGGGGTGATAGTTTCCCAGGTCAGTAGTGGCACCACCTTTGTGCAAGGGGATGACAATGGTGGTTCTCCACTCTGCTGGAATGAAGCCTGTAATTAGGCTGTGGTTCAACAGGGTGCTCAGTGGTGAAACTAGTTCATGCTGGAGTTGGTGCAGAATACAGCCTGGGATTTTCATCTATGGCCTTTGCATACCGGCTAAAACCCTTGCTGCTCCCATAGCGCCATTTTTAGGCAGAGTTTGTCTAATGGATAACCCAGCATACCTGATATTAGTGGAGCCATTTGTAAAATGGAGTATATCAAGGTGGCTGTTCTTAGTACCAGAAGTCTTGCCATTAAACTACCTTCTGTAACTTGAATATTTACATGTTTGTGTAGTTCTGGAAATTTGTTTTTAGCATAATGATAGATTTTAAGCCTGCTCTGCAGTCATACCTTATAGAAACTGCAGTGACATTTACATATTTTTCAACAACCACATAATTTCTAGACAGATTATTAAAGATACACAAACTGAAATCATTGAAATCCAACTTACCCTAAATGAGACAAGCTATTGGCTTATAGCTTGCTGTAGGGCACCTTCCGTGTCCACTGATGACCACATAAGAATTCCTAAATGTACTTGAGGAATTACCAAAAATGGCAGATTTCAACTACCCCTGAATTAATAAACTGGAGCACTTACACCTTTATAGTCGGGCTTGCCTTGAGATTATTAGATGCAATAAACAAAAATTTGGGGGTCCTAACTGTGATTGCCAATACAGGTACCACCCCTTTAGTTTCTCCATCCCTGGTCAAGTCAGGCAATACACTTGTAATCTTCTCTTTCAAGATCTTCAAAAACCCATGTAGTCAATAAATCTGAATTTATAGATTTCACATGGATAAACCTCCTCAAACCATATGATGAGTAATCCAAATTCATTTTTAATATAACCAGACATGCCACAAGCACAGCTGTTATTTATATAGATAGGAGTTCTATTCCCACATAGACTTATGCTTATGTTTATACTTGTGTACATAGACTTGGTTGTCCCTGCTAGAGCCAAATGTAATAGGAAGTTCAAGAACAAACTATCCTGGTGGTCCACCAGCTTAAATAAACTCTATGACAACAGAAAAGACTTCTTAAATATACAACAGATCTAAAATTCCTCATATTAAACACTACATCCAGAACAGCAGTAAGGAACTAAAAGATACTGTCAGGTCTAGTAAGGTAAATCATAAACTTAAATTAACTTCTAAAACATAATTATAACTCCTTCCTTACTTTAGGAAACTAAGAAGTAACACCCAGCAGTGTTCTGAACGTATCCAGAATGTCACCACCATTGTAGACCAATCTGACTTAGTATCTTCTTCTTCTTCTTCATTCAGCTTTTCCCAGTTAGGGGTCGCCACAGCAAAACTCTGCTCTGATAATAATTGGCAGTAGACTTTTACGGTGCCAAGATGCCAGCTCGATGCCCAACCTTCAGTGAAGGCACCTGACATAGTGAGTATACTAGCAGACAAATTTAATGCAAATGCTACCCCCGAAACAATTTTCTTAATTCGAGAAATTTGCAAATCCATTACACCTCCTAATATTACAAAGGAACACATACTGAAGGTGCTTTCTAAAATCAAAAATATTATGTCCTTCACTGGAACCTAATATTTTACCAGGATACCTAATAGCATCAAACCTACCCTTGTGGATCCCCTCCTTAAATTATTTAACCAGAACTTAGCTACTGGATTTGTCCTCGAATTAATGGCAAACTGCAAGGGTGATGCTCTTACACAAGAATGGCTCTAATGTGGACTTAGAAAACTATAAACCTGGTAGCCTGTCTAGTCTGATTTGCAAGACCATGGAGGCCATCATGTCTGACCTGATAAACTGTGGAGATAAAAGCCTTATCATGGTGGATCTGCATCAGTTCAGCTTTGTCAAAGGAAGATCCTTCCTACACAATTTAGAGAACTTCTTTGAGAAGGCAAAACAGGCTGTAGACAGTCATCATTTTGTTCACAAACTTATTGGATCTCGCTGAAGCATTCAACTTTAAATTCCATGCTGGCATCATAAATATGCTAAATGTCTTAAAAACAGAATCATACTTAATTATGTGGATAAGCAACTGGTTGAAAGATAGCACCCACATAGCTTAGATGGCAGGTGGCTCCGCTGAAAGTAAGAAGTTAACTAGTGATGTTCCCCAGGGCTTGCTACTGGGACACTTCCTTTTTGGCATTTATTTCTCTGATCTCCAGAACAGAAATCAAAATTGTTGGTTATCCAAGTGTGCAGATGACTGCAAACCAGGTGTTAATGTCAAATCTCCCTTTGTTATTCTTTCATTACAACAGAAACTAACTCTTATAAACAATTGGCACATGGAAAAAGATTTCATTTTAACAACTGGTCCTATACTTTTTTCTTCGCTGTTAGTAGTTTTTTTTTATTAACATTTATTAACCTGGCAACTGTATTGCTCTGAATACCCTTTTTAAGCATGACCTGGGCTGAAATAGCATAAGCAGTACAATGTGGGCTTATTAAACATAAGTAGCAAATAATACAGAGTGGTTTTACATCAGTAAAATCACTATAACTATCATCTTTATGCCAATATGAACATTTCTTTAAACACTTCCATATTTATGAATTTTAACATTGCATGTCATTTAAAGTCAGCATTGAAAAAGAGAAAAAAGAATATGATTGAAAATTTCATAACAGGGCTTTGAAATATTTCTATAAAGAATAAATGTAAAATGCTGAATAAATCAATGGATAAATAATAGAAAGTTAATATGTAAAACCTGTGTTATTAGTAATTATTATTTTTTGATGGGATTAGATAAGTACAAATTTACAGTGAAAATTGATCAACATCTACAGTTTAAATTGTTTATGATGGCATAAGAAAGTACAGTTGTGTAAAATCTTACCATAATGGTAAATGTCCTTACCTTCACAGCTGCAGTATTCATCAATCACATATAGGATTCCCTGCCATGGACGCTTGATGTCTGGCCAGTCTACAGAAGCCTACTATTGCTTTAAGGTATGCTGAATGTCATCCAAAGAGCTCCTCGCGTAGCGTAGGGCATAAAGGTGATGTTCAGGCTTAACATCCTCAGAAATTATTGTCCCAGTAGGAACACCAGTCCAACAAAAACCAAAGAGAACCTGCACATCCAGGAAGGAAAAAGACTAGGGGGATGGAGAGAGTGAATACTGCAGTGGTGAAGGCAAGGACAGCTACTGTTATGGTAAGATTCTACACAACTGTACTATGTCCTTACATTCACTGCTGCCATATTCATCGCGTATGGGAAAGTGCCAAAGTTCAAGAAGAAACTTGGGAGGAGGAAGCAGCAGTAGAGCCCTCTAAGAAGCCATGAATAATAGCATTAACAAAACCACCTCTAGCTCTGTTGATACCATCCAACTTGTAATGCTTGGTAAAAGTATGCAAAGAAGTCCAGGTAGCTGCTTCAAGAATAAAATTAGTGTCTAAGCCCTTGAAAAATGCACCAGAAGAAGCTACAGCCCTAGTAGAATGAGCCTTTACAGAAAAAGGAAGGCTCTCGCCTTGAAAAATATAACAAAAAGAAATAGCCTTTAAAATCCAAATAGAAATAGTTTGCATGGAAACAGCCAAACCCAAAGACCTAGGATGAAAATAAGCAAACAACTGATCAGATTTTCTGATAGCTTCAGTCTTGTCCAAATAAAATCTGAGCTGTCTATGCATGTCCAAAGTATGCAGCAACCTCACTGTCAGATTGTGAAGATGGAAAAAGTAGGCAAATTAATAGACTGATTAAGTGACAACTCATTAACCTTAGGCATAAAAGAAGGATTAGTACGCAAGAACACCCTGTCCTCATGGAATATCAAAAAAGGCAAACAAGCCATAAGGGCTTGCAACTATGACACCTGTCTGGCAAAAGTAAAAGCTAACAAAAGAACTGTCTTCCAAGAACAATTTTGCAAGGAAGCTGAAACAGCAGGCTCAAAAGGAGCCTGAGTCAATGTCTCCAGAATAAAATTAAGATTCCAGGGAGGGGAAACAGGCTTCCTGGTAGGTCTAATATTAAAGACACATTTAAGTAGTTGCATAGCCTCATATCTAGAAGCTAAAGGAGGAGTTAAAGGCAGACAAACAGAAAGAGTTGATAAGTGGGCCTTAATAGATGAATAGGCCAAACCAGCACTGAGAAACTCAGACCAATAAGAGAGAACCAAAGGAACATCCAGAGTAAGTGGGTCCAGGTTATGGGAGGGACACCAAATAGAAATACTCTTCCATTTAGATTAGTAGGATTTCCTTGTTGTAGGTTTCCTGGCCTCTTGCTGGACCTCCAGCACATCCTGAGAAAAAGGTGCTTATGAGGAATGAAAACCCTATCACACGCACTGTCTGTTGAAGCATAGACAGGTGGGGATGGATGAGAGATCCCTTGTCTTGCATGAGTAGATCCAACCTGTGAGGTAACTTGTGATGACTGCCCTTGGCTAGATGCAAAAGTAGAGGGAACCAGTGCTGTCATGGCCAAAAGGGAGTCACCAGCAAGATTTTGAGAGCATCCTGTTGAATCTTGAAACAGGACTTTTGGAATGAGAGGAAGGGGAAGTAATGCATAAAGAAACATCCCCTTCCAAGAAAAAGAGAGGGTGTCCACCTTCCAAACCAGACGACCTGGGACTCTGGCACAAAACAGAGCAAGTTGATTGTTCAGAGGGGAGTCAAAGAGATCTACTTGAGGAGTAGCCCACTGGTCAAGAATGTCCAAAAACACATCCCTGTGAAGCATCCATTCATGGGCTTGAGTGAAAGACCTGCTCAGAGTGTCTGCTACAGTGTTCTGATCTGAAGGAATATAAACTGCCTGATGATTCACTTGATACCTGACAACCAGATTCCATACCAGAAGTGCCAGCCAGTGAAGGAGGTAAGATCTTGTCCCCCCCCCATTTGTTGCTATACCACACAACTGTGGTATTGTCTGTGAACACCTTGAGAGGCCCTGGAGATAAAAGAGGATAAAAGGCCTGAAGAGCCAGCATAACAGCTCTCATCTCTTTGACTTTGATGTGCTCCTTTGGCTGATGAGGTGACCACGCTCCCTGTACATTCAGGGAGACAAAGTTGCTCCCCATCCCACATCTGAAGAGTCTGTGAACAGATCCTGAGAGGGAAGAGGGGCATGTGGAAGCCACATCAACTTCAAAAATTACTGGAACTTCCTCATGTGGAGATTGTCCAGAGGGAACATCAGAATGGTGGAAGCTATGAAATCCAGAGTTGTCAGAAACTATGTGGCTGCAATGGAGGCCAGAGGAAGAAGAGTTTGAAAGTAAGAAATAAGAGTTAAGGCCTTTGGAGGAGGCAGGGATGCCAGAACTGGCACTGTCTGAATCTTGCAACCCAGAAAGACATGATCCTGAAGAGTCTCCAGAGAAGACATTTTGAAGTTTATCATGAACCCCAGGCCCTGAAGAAGAGAAATTGCAAAATGAAGATTTTGCAAAAAGGACCTCTGGAGAGGATGCCTGAATCAGAAGATTATCCAAGTAAGGATATATTTGGATCTTTTGAAGCCTGCAAAAGCAATCACAAGAGCGAGCCATTTGGTGAACACCCTTGGGGCAGTAGAAAGGCCCAAGTTCAAAGCACAGAACAGAAAATGTCAGGAAGCAGCAGAGAAACACAAAAACTTTTTGAACAGAGGATGGATCAGAATATGGAGATAAGCATCCTTGAGATCAAGAGACACTAGAAAGGGAGCAAGAGAGAAAACAATATTTGAGGTGAGAGAAGGAGTGCAGTTACATTATTTCCTGGAGACTGCTGATCACCAGAAAGCTTAATAACTGCTTTATTGGTAACAGCTTGGAATCTGTGCTTATATTCTGATCTTGGTGAGAGTAGGAGCAGAGTGCATTGATCCCTGACTCTTTCTGGTTGGAGAGTGAGTGTCTGTGGTTAACATACCTGACTGGTCTGGCTGCTATTCTAGGCATCTACCAGAAAAAGGCTAGAAGCCTGCAGACCCTTGCATCATCTGGGACAAAACTGTGGATCACCAAACAGGCCGTGGCCTGCTTCTCTTCTTGGGATTGGTGCTAACGTTTTGCTTCTGGTGATAGAAGAAGCAAAGGAGTATTGTATCCCAACAGAGTGAAGCTGTGCTGAGACCAGCATTAGTAGTAGCCAGGCAGTAGCTATTCATGCGACTCCCCTCTTTTCATCATTCTTGACAAGCTAATTCTTTATTTTTCAGTAAGTACTGCTTGATTTCTTTCTAATTTCAGAATATCTGCCTAAATTCTTCATCCTTAAAATTTCAGGGTCTACATATTAGTTTCCCTCAAGTGCTTGGCAGTGCTCTGTACAGACTCAGACACCTTGAGTGACATTTTCCTGTAAAAGGACTATATAAAGAAACAGCTCCAGTACTTAGTAATAATGTCCATCCCTCCTAGCATGTCTAAAGGTCAGTTCCCTGTGCTTTCTCCTATTAAACTGGTGAACTTGGGCATTTTGCGGCACTGTAGCAACTGCCTCATGTACACAGACAACCCTCTCCCCTTACCTCCCAATACTCAGACTTGTGAGAGATGCACTTATATATACCAAATTGGAAGCCATGCACTCTCAATCCAAGACAGGAATAGCTGGTCAAGAGGAGAAGATCAACACCTGCACCACACCACATGCAACACACAGCCCTCCAGAACAGCTCTCACATAAAAACACAAACCACACACCCACCTTCACAGAGGCTCTCATTAGAAATCTACCCAAACAGCAGAGACCTCCAAGGCAGAAACACACTCAACCACCACAACACAGCACAAACCACAAGACACATTGCTCACCTACACAGTATGCCCTTCAACCATAGCCCCTAAGGCAAAACAGTTTGCTGAATACACTAATCATAGGTGACTCAGCAGTGAGGCACACTGATGTCCCACTCACTGGGTTGAATAAGGAGATGTTAACAGTCAGCTGTCTATCAGGTGCCAGAATCTGATACATAATACATGCACTCAGGTCACTCCACACAAGTACAAGTATGACTCTGTCACTGTCCATGTGGGTGTGAATGACCTGAGACGCACCTCCCTGGACTACATGAAAAGAGACATGGAGGAGCTCTTGGATTATGTGGCCCAGGCAGGTATGACCCTAACCCTGAGCAGCATCCTACCGTTGCCCAGAATGATACCGCAGTACAAGCAGAAAATGATTGACTTCAACAATTGGCTAAATTTCTGGTGTCATTCTAAGAGGATCCAGTATCTGTCTACTTGGGATGACATGATTGACAGTCCTCGATGCTTTGCCAGAGATGGCCTGCATCTCTGTCACCCCTGGGTTTCCAGGTACTGGCTAAGGCTTTTGCCACCCCTATAGTGCCTTTTTTAGGTGATGTTCCAAAGACCAAATTGCCACCATAACAGCTGTAAATAAATGCAATCTGAGGGTCATGCTGCTCAACACTAGAAGTCTAAATCTCAAGATGCACTTGCTTGAAGCACTCCTCAAAATGGAGAACATCGACATTTGTGCTGTAACAGAGACCTGGTTTAAAGCAGCAGAAAGCACGCCCGTGCTACCAGGATATAACTCATTCCACACCTTTCGGCCCCAGAACAAGTTCCCAAGCTCCAAAGGCGGTGGTGTCTCTATATTCATAAAGGATATGCACACCCCCAGATTAGTAGCCCAGCATAATGCATCTGAAATACTTCAGGTACAACTAACATTGGGTCATTTATCTTATTTATTTATTTTATTTTACATTTGTTAACCAGGAAGGTCCGCTGGACACAGGTCCTTTTTCAGTAGAGGCCCAGGGAGAAAAGCTCCAGAAAATTACAAGCAAACAAGCAAATAGTCAAATAAAGACCACTAATAAATATGTTAATTGATTAACAAGTCTAGAAAAATAGCAGTCAAAGCTTCAGTTAGACATAGATCAAATAACATATGAAGTCTATGATACAGACAGATAGTACAATTAGTTTGATAGATTAGGTATAACATCACTACTAAAGTCACATGAGTTAGAAGTTTACACTCCATTCTTATCATAAGTTATGTCCACTATCCAATAAAAGCATCACAAATAAGATTCTGTGACTAGGTTAGAATCTCCAGAAGAATTATTAAGACTAAGCAGAAACAACTATGTAATTTGTGTTATATCTAATACATGTATTTGTTAAGATTAAGCTAGAAACTACTATACTTTTACTATAGCTTATGTATGCAGTACCATTGTAGAGCCTAGACCTATTAACACTGCTAGAGGTGCAGAAGTCAGGTAAGAGAAGGAGTATTTTAATGAGGGATGTCTAACCTGGAGTGGTACAGGAGCATAGCCAGTTGTTACTGAGATGGGCTTTTAGTGAATGTTTAAAATTTATGAAGGAAGGAGTAGTAGTTATATCACTGAGAGAGTGTTCCAGATTTTTGACATGTAATTAGAGAAGAGTGTGTTCCCTGCTGTGTTATTTGATTTAGTCACTTTAAGAAGAAATCTATTACTGGAGTGGAGTCCTATTATTAGTGCGCTGATGAAGTAAGTTTTGTAGTGCAGGAATTTTATCTGGTTGATATAGAATTTTATGGACCAGTGAAAGTTGATTGTAATGTAAAAGTTGGGGAGTTCTAACTATTTAAGCTGAGTTAAGGATATGCAGTGGTGAGTTCTAAATGGGGAGTCAGAGGCAAATCTAGCTATTTTGTTATAGCAGGATTCAAGCTTTGCGAAGTCTGTTTTTTTAAGGTTGGTAAAAATGGGTGAGACATAGAGGAGGGTAGAGATAAGGTGAGTGTGGGATATGGTTGCTTTTGTTTGTTTGGAGAGGAATTGTCGGCTTATATAGAGGGTACCTAGTTTTTTGTGGACTTTCTTGATGGTTTGGGAAATATGAATGTCAGATCTCAGATTATCAGTCTCTATGCCCAGGAGTTCGGTGTGTTCAGTGAGAGAGAGAAGTATTGTTGCTGGAAGTAATGTTAAAGGTGGTAGATAGTGAGGTGGACCTAGTTGGTTTAAAGAGCAGCAGCTTGGTTTTAGCAGGTGATTCAGGTCGCAGCCTGCTATAGGTCCCCAACCATGTCCCAAGACTCTCACTCCGTGTTCTTAAGCACCCTGGAAACTATTAAGGTCCAACTCAGCACTCTCATACTAGGTGACTTCAACTACCCCTCCATCAACTGGGAAAACTAGTCATGCACCAATACACTGCCCCAATGCTTCCTGGAAATCATCAATTCCAATCCCTTGGACCAGCTCATTCTTACCCCCACTAGAGGAAGCAACATCCTTGACCTGGTTATTAGTAACATGGGCAACCATTGCTCTACACAAATAGTCATTTCCTCCCTGGTTAGATCTGATCACAAACTAATCACCATGGAAATCCACATCTCAGCCACACCCCCCGCAAAGGTAACCACCATGAAAAACTTCTCCAAAGCTGACTTTGGGCTGCTAAAACAGAGGTGGCTAACTTCACAGCACCCATGTCAATGGAAAATAGATGCATGGCTGCTGCATCATACACCAAAGCACTGTACGAACACCTACATAAATGCATGGCAGTAGCCAAACACAACAAAACCAAGACGCTCGACTCCTAAAAAAGAAACCAATCTGGTGGTCTCCTGTCATTAATAAACTCTACAGTAGAAGGAAGAAACTGTTGCAGCAAAAGGTGAAGTCCCAAGACTGGAAAAACTCCCTTGTTAGCCTCAACAAAAAGTTGATATCCCTCATCAAAACCTCTAAAGTCAGCTATGAAGGCAGAATTGTGGCAGACACTAAAAACAACCACAAAGCCTTTGATAGTTATATCAAGAATCTCCATGGCAATACCCAGGTTTGCTCTGAGTTACTGCACAATGGTACCTCCTATACTGAGCCAACAGATGTTGCCAACATACTGGCTGACGGATTCAGTGACAACTTTACCCCTCTCCCCCCCTTAAAGGACCAATCACAACACCGGAGGAATGCCAGACACCCAGCATTACTGCAGCACAGGTTAAAGCTGCATTGTCCAAGGCCAAGAATACAGCTTCCATGGGACCCGGCAATATCCCTGGATGTGTTCTACATGAACTACAAAGTGAAATGGCACCACCAGGAGCAGCCTTAGGTCAACTAGTGCCCTAGACAAAAGGGCCCCACAGCGCCCCCTACCACACCACCTGGTTCCCCCATCTTGGTCTACCTACACCAAATAAATACTCAAAAAGTGCCCTGCTAGAGCGGCACCCTAGGCGGCCGCCTAGTTGGCTTATGCCTAAGGCCGGCTATGGGCACCACATCTCTGTGCCCTGTTCAAGCACAGCCTCACCTCAGGCTTTTTCCCTAACGAATGGTGCACCGCTACAGTCATCCCTCTCCATAAAGGGGGAGTGACTACAGACCCTGGGAATTATCGCCCCATTAGCCTGATGAGCCTGATATGTAAGGCTATGGAGCGCATCATCATGGACCTAATTAGCAAGGATATAGGAAATCTCCAAACTCTAGATCCCACTCAGTTTCGTTTTGTGAAAGGTAGATCATGCCTGCTCAACCTGCTTGACTTCTTTGAGTCCATCACCAGAGCTGTGGATGAGGGCAAGGCAGTTCATACAGCCTACCTCAATCTGGCCAAGGCCTTTGATACCATTCCCCACTCAGGAATTATTGATAAACTCACCAAACTAGGCATCAACCCCTATATCACTAGGTGAGTTGCAAATTGACTCACAGATAGAACCCACAGTGTGAAAGTAGTTGACTCCAAGTCAGACTGCTGACCAGTCATTTGTGGAGTCCCTCAGGGATCGGTCCTGGGTCCTCTCCTGTTTGGCATCTACTTCTCAGAAGTCCAGGTCAACGTGGAGGCACTCTGGCTGACCAGGTTTGCAGATGACTGCAAGCTGGGAGCCATTATTAACTCCTCAAGTGATGTAGACATCCTACAGAAAGGCCTCACTGAGACCAATGACTGGTGTTGAAACCATGGCCTTAAGCTTAATGCCAAAAAATGTGTCATCATCCCCTTTGGGAGAAACTCAGTTGCCAGTCATTACCACATCAATGGGAGCCCACTGAACACTGAAGGCATTATAAGAGATCTGGGGACACAGGCTGACAGCAACCTCTCCTTCGACCACCACATTGCCACTGTGGTCAGAAAGCCCTTCTATGTGGCACATGTCATTACCAAAGGTTTTGCATCCAAGAAGAAAAAGGTCATCATCTCTTTCTACTCTTCCCTCATTAGGCCAGTCATCAAGTATAATGCCCCATTTGGCATGTACCTCACTAGACACATGCAACAACTTGAAAGGCCACAAAAGTACCTCATGAAGAGGACCCTAGGCCATAAACACATGTCCTACATGGACAGACTCAAAACAATTCCAGCTGTTGTCTGTCTCATATTGTCTACTAAGAGGCGATCTCTGCTTGACTTACAAATCCATGTCTGACCCATCTCTGTTAGAAATGTTACATCTAAAGAAATGCCAATCCCTCTGCAACACACACTCCAGAGACCTCAACCTCATTACCACAATCAACAGAACATGCTGGAGGGACAGGTTCATAACTCAGAGACTGCCCATGCTCTGGAATAGACTTCCCATACATGTCAAGCAGAGCACTTCACTGGCCCTCTTCATGAGAAATCTTGATGAGTGGATGGAAAATAGAAAGTTAAGCCCGGGAATCACTCCAGTGGCTCTACTTGATAGAGGCACTGGAACTAAGGTTGGGTGGCACAATGCCAGGGCACTTCTATGGGCTAGGCTTGTAAAGGCTCCAGGGCCATTAGCGTAGGACGCACCTCTGAAGAGACAACATCCAAAAGGAAGGCACCTTCAGAAAAGTGTTTAGATGAGAGATGCCTAGAATCTGTCTCTAAGTGCCCTCTTTTCTGGGCACTAAAAACATTCTTGAAAAAAAACCCCTTCCACCTTTTGGGATACAGGGGCATCTTGAATGGTTACCCTGAGACAAGAGATCTCAAAGAACCTCTGGGGAAGTTGTTCCTGAGGAGTGCCTTTGATGAATGATTGACAGAATCCAAGAATCCTGGGTGATTCAAAACCAAGTAGGAGGAGAAAGGCAAAGATAAAGAGGAATGTAGCTGGGAATAGGTGGATAGTCAGACAGCACCTGGTTTGTCAGGAAAAGAAGTCTTTTGAATATCTGCAGTCTGAGTAGCCTTAGTGGGAGGAGCCCATTTACTACCCTTTTTACCTTTAGCAGGAGACCAAGATTGCCTACGAACAAAGGCTGACTTAACAGGGTAGTTTCTCTGAAATTTAGGCACAGGAGAAACACATGTTTAAGCTCCTGTAAGGCCTTCACTTTGTCCTGAAAAGACTTAAATAAACCAACAGCCACTTCCCCAAACAAAAGTTTATTATCCAGAGGAGCATCCATCAACTTAGCCTTAATATCATCAGGTAAGGGTTGAAGCCTAAGCCAAGAATACCTCCTCATTACTGAACCAAAAGCAGCAGCCCTAGAAGGCATATGCTGCATCATAACTACATTTGATAGAATGACAAACTACTAGAGAGGAAGTCCCTAGCAAAGAAAGAGCAGAAGATTTACTCTGAGTCTGAAAGACCAGAAAAAGATGACAAGCCTGAGAAAGAAGAACCGACACAGACCTAGATATATGGCTCTGATAATTAATTGCCCTAAAAGCTAGGATAGCCTATTCATGGTTCTGCTGTCCTTGTCAGAAGGCAGTAACTTGGATGAAGGAAGCAATTGAGATGGCTTATCAGAGGCTACAGACACCATAGAGGGGGTCAGCAGCAGGACATTTCAACAAAAAGGAACAGTCCTCAGGCACCCTATAAAACCTATCAGGCTTCATGGGAGCCAGAGGCAGAGAATCAGGTGGTTTAGAGCCATTGGAAAAAGCAGCCAAAACAAGAGGAATAACCGCAGGTTTAGGAGATTCCATCTGACGTAACTCATACTACCTCTTATGGATATCAGAGACCTGAGCACAATCCCACTTAAAAAATTCCATCATCTTAATGATTGTGTCCCCAAAGGAAATTTCCTCCTCCTCTGACCCATAGTATAAAGGAGAAGGAATCCGAGTAGAATAAGTAAGGGATTCTTTATCAGAATCCAACTCTTCCTCAGAACAATTCAGTTCCCTGACCCTTTTAAGTTGAGTAGAGGAGCAAGGAAGAGCAGGAACCGAAACCCCTTGAGGAAGCCTTCGTGACTGTAAAGCATTAAATAACCCCTGAGTAAAGGCCTGCCACTCACTTTGTGGATCCCTAGGAGCAGATGAAACCTGTTTAGTTTTCTGTTTCTTTTTTAAGAGAGTGTCTGCCCTAGAAAACTGAAAAGGCTCTGACTCAGGACTGCATTCGACAACCGTAGTGGGAACTTCTTCCCCTCAGAAGAATCTTTGGAACCCCCTTAACCCCTCAGAAACAATCAACCATGGTTCCTCCTAAATGTCTGAAACAGATGTCTGCAAAGCCTCGCCAGACTTGATGCCCACCAGACCTCACCGGCCTCCGACCCTGACATGGCAGAGAAATCTGACAACACATCCAGACTAGACTCCAGGTTTGTAACAACCTCGGGAGACACACCCAGCAGAGGCTGGACAGTGGAAGATTCCAGTCTTACCTTTTTCACCTTCTTCCCTGATGGCTGACCCTCAGGGCAGGAAGTTCCTTCCATTGTATCTTTAGCAAGAAGCTTAAGACACTGGTTCTCAAGATACAATGAAAGGGATGAAAGCCTACTGTGAAGGGTTTTTGGGATGGATGCCTGACAAGTCAAACAAGACGTATGGTCATGAGAAGTTCTTAGGCAAAAAAGGCACTTATTGTGGCTGTCTTTATGGGGTATCTGTCTTCCACACCGGCACTTACCCTGAAACAGAACAAAAAATTCAAGAAAAAGAACAAACCCCTGACTGCATACTTTTATGCACTGGTGAGGACTTCAGCAAACAGGAGGAATCACTGGAATACAAAAATGTAGTAAAATGGTAGAAAACAGTTGTAGGCAAGCAGACCAGCAGTTCAAAACAGTGTTCAGACTGGCGGCAAAGAAGTTCTGAGGATGGTACACCTGAATGTCACCTTTATGCCCTTTACTACGTGAGGAGCATTTGGGTGATGTTCAGCATACCTTAAAGCAATGGTAGGCTTTGGTAGACTGGCTGGAAGCTGGACTTCCATGGCAGAGAATCTCATATGTGATGAATACTGTAGCAGTGAATGTAAGAATATCATAAAATGCTTGCTTATTTTTTATGATTAGCCAGATGCCTTCTTTGTCTTGATAATACTTTAATGAACAACTTGGGTAACATTTTATTTATTTATTTATTTTACATTTGTTAACCGGGTTAGTCCAGCTGAGCGTTTAGCTCATTTTCAGTGGTGACCCGAGGAGAAAAGCTCAGCAATCAGTATTTACATTTTACATACAGTCAGCAAGAAACTTACACTTGCAGCTAATCAGTTAGTCAGAGAAGTAACAATTTAACAATAAAATTATACAGAAAACAGTTGTGTACAATGTTAGAGATCAAACTGCAAAAAGCATTTACAATAAATCATACAGAAAAGCAGAAGAGCAAAATGTCAGAATTCTTACAACAAAAACTTAGGTACAATGTCATGCAGGGAATACAGTGCTCATTATTTCTAAATAGTTAGATATAGTATAGGTACAGAAGGAGTAGTAAGGTAATGTAGTGGTTAAGCAACGAGACAGAGAGGTAGATGATTATTAAGGTAGACAGTGGAAGAGAAAGGAGGGATGAGGGACAGAAGCTAGGGTTGGGTAGTTTCAGGGAGGATGACTACAGTGGCAGGACCAACTATATTTATTAGGTATTTCCGAGTGGCTAGTTTGAAATGCTTTGTTTGGTCAAGGGACCTAATTTCTAGGGGTAGTTGGTTCCAAGTTGTAGCAGGGTTATAGAGTAAGCACCTTGTTTTGGTTTTGGGTTTATAGATCTGTAGGAAGTCTAGGTCTGAGCTACGTAGTGTCCTGGTTGGGGAATATTTAGTTATAAATGATAAAAGGCTAGGGCAGAAAGATGGTAGATAGAGGACGGAGTGGATAATTAGCAGTTACTGTAGTAGCAGCAAATGAGGGAATTAGAGCCACTGCAATCGTTTAAGAGATAGGCAATGGTGTGACTTGTAGGTTTGGTTTGCAGCAAATCTAGCAACTTTATTATAGGTAGTTTCAAGTTTGGTTATGAGTATGTTATTAAGATTTTGTGTATAACTGACAGCTATAGAGAAGGGTGGGAAGAAGAAATGCATGGGGGAGAGTTCTGGCTGTGTTGGTTAAATGTCTTTTGTTTCGGTAAAGGAGTTCCAGTTTCTGGTGAGTCTTTTTGATAGAGGTAGTGATTTGGAAATCAAATTTAAGCTGATCATCTATTATGCCTCCTAGCAGTTTAGTGCTAGGGTCAGCAGTAATGACAGTGTTAATTGCTAGATAGGATGGAAAATGTAGTTTTTTGGGAGGGAAGAGTAGGAGCTTAGTTTTCTTAGGGTTGAGAATTAATTTGTTGTCACAAAGCCATGTCTCTATGATGTGGAATGATGCTTGGGTAGTAGAGTGGAGGTCAGATGGATTATCAGCAATGGTGATGACTGTTGAATCATATTGTACAAGTGTAGAGCTGGGACAAGAAGTGTAAAGTAGGTTGGTGAAAATAATAAAGAGCAGTGGCCCCTAATCACTTCCCATACCCATATTAGCAAGTCACACCTGCCACAGTCTGTCCTGGATTGGATTTTGGTGTCTCATCACCATGATTTTTATTCTTTGTTTGGCTCTGAGATGCTGCATTGATTTATGGCCTCTGTCTGGCACTCAGTTTATCTCCCCTGCTAGCTACATTGCTCACTTTAGCACCAACAACCCTAATCATTTGTTAACCTGCTTTCAAGTAATGCTTTTTTGACTTGCACTAACCGATGAACTAAACCAGTTCACTCTACCTTGTACAATGAAACATTTCAGGAAAAACATGTAAACCTTATGAATTTGGGTAAGAATATTCAATTTGGTTGAAATCCAGTTACTAGTTTGCAGTAAAAATGTGTCATTATCAATCCAAGGAATGCTTTCTAGGGTATTTTTTTTTCTTGTTTTACTACAGTTTTGCTGAGCGGCAAATGGGAAAAGCATTATTTGAAACTATCTCAACAGCTAGATAAGGAGTTAGTGGGATCTTGTTAAGAAGAAAATAATGCAATATACAGGGTCAGTTATTACTACTGTAAGAAAGAAAAGTGTTTTGAGTGGGGTAAGTTTTATTTCTCACTCATGTCTGTTATTAATAAGGATGACAAATGAGAAAAACAAGGAAGAGAAGAAAAAAAAACACAGAAATATAATAGCATCATAAGATCATAGGAGATTATTACACCAAAAATCCTAGAACCTTTTAAAGCTTAACCATTCATGCCCCAATGTTTCCAATTATCAATATTCATGGGCTAGAATTGCTTTGGTATATGCTGGGGAGTTAGGGCATACACAAACAGCCATGGTCTATAAGGGCCACAGGTGACTAACCAGTGGTGAATTTGCAATTTCCCATCCATTGGTCCAGACTATGTTTGAATAGGCGCAGGGAAGAGTATTGTTTCACTTGAATGTGGAGTCTGTTCCAGAGAATGGGTAATCTCCGAGACACATACCTGTTCCGCCAACATTTTTTTTGTCTGTCTCAGATGTGGTTTAGATCCTTAGATCAGGTAATTCTAGTACTGTTTGTTTTGTGAATGTGTAGTGGAGCCATCAGGGGTGGATCCTGGGAATGCCTTGTAGGTTAGGCATAGATCATCCCTCAGTAGTCTGTAGGAGACCGAGTGCAGGAACAGGGCTTTGAGGTGGTAAGCATAGGGTATATTATTTACATCCTGTATTCTTTTAGTGAGGAACTTCTGTAAACACTCCAGCTGTTGCAAATCCCTGATCAGGTACATGTTGAAGGATACATTGCATTTGAATATTGGTCTAATGAGGGCTGAGTATAGTGTGACTATGATCTCCTTAGATCTGGATGCCATGCCGTTACTTATAAGTTGTGTCAAATAGAAGGATGTTCTAACTACTATGGTCACATGGTGATCAAAGTTCAGGTCATTGTCAACCTGAGTTCCCAAGTCTCTTACCACTGGATCTACTCTTATGGGATTGTTATCGATGTTGTAACTTGCAGGGGGTTTCATCTTCCCAAAGGGTATAATTATGCATTTTTTGTACTGAGTTTTATGCTATGGTTCTGGCACTAGATATTTGTTTGTGTCAGAACTTTCTGAAGGATATCTGAATCTTTTGGGGATTTCAGTGACTGCAGCAAGCTTGCTATAGTCAACTTATTTGCTTATTATGCTATAGTCAACTTATTTGGTCAGCCAGAGGTCCTCTATATTTGCCTTGACTTCAGAGAAGTAGAAGTTCCAATACCGAGTCCTGTGGGACACAATTAGTAACAGGCCTTTGCTGTAGGTGGATTCCCCCACTCTAACTTCATGTGTCCGGTCTGTGAGTCATTTGGTTGTCCTTCTGGTGACATAGAGATTTATGTCTAAACTTGTGAGTTTGTCTATGGGGGAAGTATTGTGTCAGATACCTCTACCAGGTCAAGGTAGGCAATATGTACCATTTTGGCCTCGTCTATGGCTCTCGTGACCTTTTCAAAGAAGTCCACCAAGTTTCGGTGGCATAACCTGCCTGTGATGAAATTAAAATGGAATGGGACCAGTGTTGGAAGATTTCCTATGTCTTTGTTTAGCAGGTTCACAGTAATTATTTCCATGGCCTTTCATATAAGACTAGTCAAACTTATGGGTCTGCTGATGGTCCAGCTTTGTGTGGAGAAATGACTATTGCAGTTCTCCATTCCTTAAGGAGGAAGCCTGTCTGGAGGCTGTGGCTGAATAGAGATTCTACTGGGCCCAACAGGTCATTTTTAAAGCTATTTATGAGGCTTCCTGTGCTATCTAGGACCCACTGATACAGTGTTTTTAGCTCTGGAAAGTGCAGTGAGACCCTATTTTTTTTGTGAAAGTTGGGAAAGAAACAGTAGAGGGCATTTTCTGGGTGGTTAATTTATAGGTTCATAGGTAAGTACTAGGATAGCTGTCCTTGTGGACTATTTTAAGTTTAGCCAATCTCACGCAGAACTAAGTCAAACCCTGTACCTTCTATCGGAGAGTTAAATATCGTAGCCATTATTCAGTGGTCACCAAAAATCCCAGCAGAAACGCAACAGAGTTGTAGAAGCAGTATAAATGCTTTCCTTTCATTATATCACAAAATACCAGTAGCAAATAATACCTGACTTGAAACAATATTAGCAGCAGTCCAAGTTGTAATGTAAAACTGCTGGACTCTCCATGTTCTAGCAAATGTCTGGCAATGGTACTATATCTGAGTCCTTTCCTTACACAATAAAGATGGTCCCTTATGTGTTCATAGGCAGGTACTAGGCTATCAGCCTGAGGGGCCTACGTAAGCCTAGCCAACAAGGTTCCCTGGCTTACACCACCCAAGAAAGTTATTTTCCTGTGCCACTGTCGAACAGAGACACAGAAGTGATCCCCGGGGTGTATTTCCTATAGATTCATAGGAAGGTACTAGGCTATCGGCCCGAGAGCCTACGTAAGCCTAGCATAAGTAATCCCTTTACATGCTGTGGGAGTAGAACTCATATCCTTCTGCATCAAAAGCAAGTACAATACCTGGTGTGATATGACCATTTGTTCTCTTAGTTGTCTATCTGTTTTGCCAACATATTTTTTTTTACAAGTGCAGCTGGCTACGTATATCAAATTCTTGGTTTCACAGTTAGGTGCAGCTGTAAATGTGTATTTTAGGTACATGCTATGGTTGCTATATGAAGAAAATGAAAAATGGAAGAAGGTCAAAATGTGTGTTTATTTTTGTCAAGAGGAGCTGGATTTGCAAGATATAGGTTCATAGGTTCATAGGTAGATACTAGGCTATCTGCCCTTGGGCATTTATAAGCCTAGCCAGAGTGTACTTGGCTTCCACCTCCCTATTAGATTAGCCTACTGTACCTCTGTAAAGTAGGTCACAGAAGGTACCCTTTTAAGATTAGTTTACTGTGCCTCTGTCTAGTAGGGACACAGAAGAGATCCCAGGGGTGAATTTGCGATTTCCCATCCACGCGTCCAGATTTCACTTGAAGAGGGTCAGCGAGGGGCTATGTCTAACATGAATTGGGATTCTATTCTAGAGTGAGGGGAGCCTCTGGGAAATGGATTTTTTGAGGTGGAGCATGTCCATTAATTCTGGGTTTGACATGGCTTTGTACGTCAGGCATAGATTGCCTCTGAATAGGCGGTAAGCAACTGAGTAGAGCTGGAGTTTCTTTAGTCGAGCTGCATAGGACATCTGTTTGTAGCCCATGATCCTCTTGGTGAGGTACTTTTGGGATCTCTCCAGTTGCTGTAGGTGTCAGGTAAGGTACATCCCAAAAGGGGCATTGTATTCAATTATGGGCCTGATGAGTGGCAACGTGATTATCAAAGGAGCGATTACTATCTACGTTGGTCCCCAAATGTCTAACTACTTCTTCCGTACTTAATGGATTACCACCTATGTGGTAATTTGTGGGCACCTTGTTTTTCCCAAAGGGGATGACTATGCACTTTTTAGCATTTAGCTTGAGGCCGTGGCTCTGGCATCAAGCATCCATCTCTGTGAGACCCTTTTGGAGGATGCTTGTGTCAGCTGGAGATTCGATTATGACCCCTAGTTTGCAGTCATCTGCGAACTTTGTCAGCCATAATCCCCCCGTGTTAGCCTGAACCTCAAAGAAGTATATATCGAACAAGAGTGGTCCCAGAACTGAGCCCTGTGGGATGCCACTTGTAACTGGTTTGGATTCGGACATGGCACCTGCGATTCTGACCATGTGGGTTCTATCTCTGAGCCAGTTTGCAACCCATCTTGTGATATAGGGGTTGATATTTAAGCTGGTAAGCTTATTTATGATGCCCGAGTGGGGTATTGTGTCGAAGGCTTTTGTGATGTCCAGATAGGCTGTGTGGACTACCTTACCCTCATCTATGGCTTTGGTAACTGTTTCAAAGAAATCAACTAGGTTTAAGAGGCAAGATCTGCCCTTAACAAAGCCGAATCCAGTGTCTGGAGGCTCCCAATGTCTTTGTTTATGAGTTCCATGATAATACGTTCCATAGCTTTACAGACCAGGCTAGTCAGACTTATGGGGCGATAGTTTCCAGGGTCAGTTGTGGCACCATCTTTGTGGAGTGGGACCACTGTAGCTGTATGCCATTCTTTGGGTACATATCTGTAGTAAGACTAAGTTTGAACAGTGACTTAATGTGAGGGTTCAGTTCTTCTTGGAGCTCATGTAAGACACAGCCTGGGACACCGTCCGGTCCCACAGATGCTGTGTTTTTTGCTTTGGAGAGGGCATCTTTCACCTGTGCATCTGAGATGTCAGGGAGGTTACATTCAGTTGGGATAGAATACACATTCAGCAGGGCAAGCTTTACAGACTTCCTTCCACTTTGTTTTTCAAAGATGGCTGTTCCAGCCATTTCATACTTTGCAAGGAACAATAATTTATTTTTATAAGGTAGGTACTTCAGCTGCAGTCAGTAGTAAATGGACTTTTGAAGTTCTGTGTTCTTTTTCTAACTTCATAACTTACTGTCTGATGGATTTTGTTGTAGTCATGGAACTCTCTGACATAACATAAGACATTTGTGCTGAAATTAACTGTGCCAGTGTTATCAGTACTTTGCTCGACAACTTGTCAAGGACATCTTGACACTATTTCCCCCCATCTTCCTCAAAGCAAGGCCTCAGCCAATGGACTTATCTGCATGTATTATCCAGAGGTTTATCTACTACACAGAAGACAGACTGGAGCCTATTAGATGGGTTCATACCACCTTACATATCTGTCTGTCTTCCTGGGTGTCCTACAAGATACGATAATTTGCATTTACCATCACTGTAAAAATATCTTGTGTAAGCACTGCAGCTTATGATGGTATATTGGTGACTTTGTACCATTATGGTCACTATCATTGTTTCAACTATACAGTTACATTTTTTGCACGGCTGTAACTCTGCTCAGGCCTGATTGTTTGACTCAGGTCTGTGCCAATTATAGGCATTGCAGAATGCATCATGTTTGGTTAATACAAACCTCTTTTTCACCTGTCCTCATTTGTATGCAGGTATTTGTTGACTGCAATAGACCGCTGATCCAAATGGACCCTTTTCAAAATTGACAAGAGTTTATTATCAAGATTCAAATAAAGCAAATCAAACATTAAAGCATGGAAACTACATAATTACTTAAACAGTATTTTAGAGTTAGTAAGATAATCTATAAGTATCTAAATAAGTCAATGATATAATCATATTTCTGATATTTGCAGTAGGTAGTAGGTGTAAAATAGAGATATGAGAAGGATGCCTGATGCAGTCAGCAGATTGAAAATAAACAATACAGTTGGATAAAGCAATGCAAGAATAAAAATGTAGGTGTTAGTGCATCTCACAGATCTGTGCAGATAATAAAGAGACTTCAAATGTAACCATAAAGGCATTTAATATCATCAAGACAGGACAGAGTTAAGACATGTAGCTTAAATAAAGAGTTATTTAGAAGTGGAAGTGTGTTTCTGAAGAATGGTATAGTTAGATAGGGGGAGGAATGCATGATGGGGTTGTCAGAATGCAAAAGGAGCGAATGATAGAGAGGAGGGGTAAATCATGCAGATATACAGTATTGTTACAGAATACAGGCAGAGAGACTGCTCATTATGTCCCACTAGAAGTGCAGTGCATTTGTGTGTGGAAGCATCACTGTAATAAGAAGTCTCTAGGCCACCATTGTCTCACAGACAAGCATAAGATGGTTTAGATGTAGAACTACGAAGTACAAGGGAGAATAAGATGCTTTTAATGCTTTGTTCATTCTAAGTTTTCTTTTAAATGTTATTTGTTAACTTGGCAAGTAGATTTATCTTTTGTGTACCTGTTTTCAGCCAACGCTCAATCCACAAAGGCAAATGTAAATAAAAAATATGTTGACAAGTTTATGGCAAGTAGAAAAAAATGGAGAACCTATAAAAAACACATATGTAAACCGAGAGCGTGTAAAACCCAGATATATAGCTGTTGGAAGTTGATATCTAACTTTACTTTGTATAGTTACTATTCCCATGGGGGGGGGCACTATTTTCCTGGTCTAGCTTTTCATTTTCCTTCTTTTTCTTGCTTGTTCAGACATTGTGAGGAGTGATATTGCGTTGGACAAACAGAAGGGATGTAAGATCGCACATCATCCAGATGTCATGCTAGAGCTGCAGCGAGAGAAGGCAGCCCAGATGCAACAGGTCCTAATGAAGGAACAATATTCAAACACATACAGCAACATCACAATAACAGGTAGGATGCAAGGCCAGCTGGAGAGACATGCTGGTCCTGCACAAAATTATTTCACTTTACCTTAGAAGTGAAATGGTAAAGTCAGACAAAGTTGTTTTGTAAAATAATTTTTCTTGTGATAATGAAACTAATTTCTCTTCTGACCTATTAGCCATAATTAACTAATTTGCTCACAGTGTTTGAGGTATTTTGTTTTGACGCATTTCTCCTTGTAGAAAAAATACTTTGCATTGTTAAGATTTAACCCAGCTTGTCAAGTGTTATCCTAAAGCTGAAACCCGAGGGAGGGAACAGCAGCTCAGACCAAGAAGGAGTAAATCTAAACCATAACTCCAAACCCTGCAAGTTATACTTTCTGTTATAGAATTAAAATAATTTTACCGACTCATTTTAATGAGTTGTGAGATCACTAAGGATGCACACTTGAATGCTGCTTCATAATCACATGACTCACTAAGGATGCACACTTGAATGCTGCTTCATAATCACATGACTCACTAAGGATGCACACTTGAATGCTGCTTCATAATCACATGACTCACTAAGGATGCACACCTGAATGCTGCTTCATAATCACATGACTCACTAAGGATGCACACCTGAATGCTGCTTCATAATCACATGACTGCAATAGTAATGTTCTGCTGCAAACAAGGAGGCACTGCTTACCCGTTAAGAATTAGTCAAGATATGGATAGAAAAGACTTTTTTAATTTAAAATCACCCAGAAGAGAAACAGAAATGAAAAAGATAACGTTTATTCTACTGTCTGCTTAGTCTGACACAGTCCCAGCAGTGGGTTATGTTTCTGCATTAAAGTTATAATCCTCATCCCTACTGACTGACCAAAAAACCTGTCATTTAACTCTGCTACTTATCTACAGGAACTGCATATATTGCATGTGTTGAGGGCTTAATTTAGGTAATGTAATATGGCCGTTCTGATATCTGCTTGTATTTTTTTTTTCCAAATTGTTGAAGTTTGGAGACTTCTCTGGTTTTGTCTTCTGTTCCACATGCCTGTCTAAGCATGAAAGGCCTGAAATTCATTTTTATATTGCCTACATGTTGTTATATTGCTTTGGATTCACTGCAGTTTCAATTGTCTCTATTCTTAATATCTTGCTCTTCACAAGTATTTATATTTTCTTGTCAAATGGGGGTCCAAGTTGTATTATTTGGCAGCTGGTGTGTCAGAATTTAACACTTCGTACATTCTAAATCTCATTCTTGAAGTGTACAACATTTTATAAAGGATTTATATGGGAGGAGCATCTGTAATTGAATGCTGAATTTATCTGTACTTGTATTATATAATAACTATTAGCATCTATAAGGATTGTTTTAGTACTGGTGATATCCATAACCCTTTCGAAAATGACTTGTTTGGCTTTGCAGTTAGCTATCCTGGTAAATGGCTGCCCCATGAATGTACAAAATGTAGGATTGTTCTTGGGAGGCAGAGATGGAATCCAACCTTTTGTAGAAGCTTTACTTATAGCTATGAAAGGAAGAAAATTTAATTTGCCCACTTTTGCTAGGATACTTATAGCTTCAGTCTTAATTGTTGCCTGCATGTTCTGATTTTAAATCACTGGCATTTTGATGTAATCACACTTTGAAACTCCCCTGAACATGGATGACGCATTATATGAAAAGGCACACTGAAGTATGTTTTTGCAGAACAAATTATCCATGGATTAAATATTCTAAAAGCAGAGTATGTAGACATAATGTGCTATGAAACAGCCATGCTGCTAAAATGGATAGATGAAAGGTTCTCTTGAAATGGAATGCTATTCAAATGTATGTGTGTGTTTAATCAACATCTGGATGTGGTTTACACCAAAATGTATGTGAATGTGTTGTACAATAAAGAAAGCAATAATATATATATCAAGAGACCATTAAAATTCTTCTGAATATTCCAGTCAGGGAAAATGTTTGTCAGCTAAGGTGTTCTTTAGTATATTGTTTGTATGTATTTCATTTAAACAGCTATAGGTACTACGACCATCATCTCTGGACATGCAGTAGTACTGACCTGTTTGAATACTGAACTGGGTACATCTTAGAATTTCTCTGGAAGTGATGTAATGCAGAGCTTTATACAAGTCCTTTAAAACAGTTTGTATTGATAGTAATGCATATTTGCAAGTGATACAACACATTTTCAAATCCTGCAATGTATATTCTTGTACGTGTTGCATCACAAACCTTAAAATGAAACACAGTGCATGTCTGCAAAGGGGGTGCAGGTCTTCCTACTTTAGTTTTAAGACCCCTTACTGTAGGTCAGGTCTGTGTATCAGGAAGTCCAAATCTTTGTCAAACAGTATAAAGAAGTGTTGTCGAAGATCACTATATGGAGTGCATCAACAGGCTTTGCACAGTGTTGTATAGCACATGGCTTTGTTATTTGTATCCACAGCGGTATAACAGTGCAAGTGTCATTAACCGCTAGCATTCAAATCTCTGTATGTGCTATCACTTTAGTATTTCCTGTATTTAATGTCTTTCCATGGACTGGAGTGCAGTTAGTGTGATAACTGTACAGTAATGGAAATATGCTCTAATGCAAATATTTTTATACATTGCATTTACATCTTTATACCGGCGCAGTACTTTCATGCAGTTATTTCTGTGTAAAGAAATGTTGGTGTTTGCACATACAGCAGAATAACTTTTTTGAAACATGATTCTTTTGTTGATTTCACAGACTCTCATCAACATTCTAAGAAATAGCAGCCAAACAACAATGAATACAATATGATAACTTTGTAAAAAATGCCTTTGTTAGTGAAGGAAGATGTTTACAGGTACTCTTAGGCAGATTTTTGTGTACACAATAATACAAATTTTCATATGAAATGAAACAGATTTTTTTGTGGTTTATACACAAAAGCTCCTTGCATATAGTGCAGTGGAAATATTGTGCACTTTACATACAAATGTTTTAAACATGGAAAATAATGCTCTACTAGCTTGCCAATATAACAAAACAGTTGTTCCCATAATAATTGTCCAGGTTGCTCTTAAAAAGATCTAAACTAGTGCTTGCTTTAATGTAATTTGGTAGCCTGTTCCATACATCACCTGTTGTCTCAGAGAACCAGTCAGTACACGTCTCATTCCTACAGAGTCTTCCACATAGCTTGTCTGATAATTCTCTACTACTTTTTTATAACCCCAAACATTCACAGAGATAGTTGTCTCTAAATGCTTATAAACCTCAATAAGATTTCCTCTTGAATATCTGTAAGAGCCACTATAAGAGATCAAATTTTTTTTAGTCTTTCATAACTTAAGTTTTCACATCCATGAATGCTCATGGTATATTTCTGCTCTACTCTTTCCAGTTTACTCATGCTTGTTTTCTTATAAGGTTTCCATATTATTATTCCATACTCAAGTTAGGGTTTAATGTAATTAACAAACAATGACTTCATCATTTCTTATTTTTTAGACTTTGTAAATCTTGTTGTACAGTCTATAGTTACATAACTATCATTAACCAATTGATTGATACGATTAGAAAAACTCATAGCTGAATCTACCCATATACCTAGGTCCTTACACGAGTCTACAGTTTCAATCACTGCGTGCTGTATTAAATATTCACCTTTCAGTTTGTCTCCCAAATCTCATATGTTTAGTTTTTTATGTATTTATTGGCATATTATTCTCCTGTGCCCAAATGGTTTATTTGGTCAAGTTCTTTTGTAGACATGCCCTATCTGTAACACATGTAATCAGTTTACCCAATTTCAGGTCATTCGCATACAGACTGTAGAACACCTTGATGAAAAAGGCCTGCAAGAAACAATCTAAACAAGTAAGGGCCTAGGACACCCTGATTTAACCAAGAATTTCACCTGTCCAATTGCTGTATGATACTTGCCATGTCCTAGTCATAAGTCATGCAGCTATCCATCTTATCAACAGTAAATCAATACCTAGTTGTAATGTATTGCCCAGTGTTTTGTGTATGACCCTGTCAAATGCTGAAGTTAAATCTATATAAATTACATCACAGCACAATTTTTTCATTTATAGCTGCTGTTATATTGTCATAGAACATCATCTTACAGATGGTAATAGGGTTATTTTCATTGCATGATAATGTATGGTTTCAAGTCCCAATCTTTGGAGTATTGACAATAATTTATCCAGTATTACTATCTACATTATTTTTCTACAACATGAACGAAGACTTAAGGGTCTATATGACTCTGGGTTTGTCCTACTCCCCTTTCTCTTAAAGACAGGTTTAATAAGAGCATGTCGCCAATCTTGAGGAATCTCCCCATATTTATATGACCTAGTGAATAATAGATATAATGGTACTGTAAGTTCTTGTTGAAGTGTTCTCAAGTCGTTATTACTAATTCCGTCTCCTCCCTGCGCTTTGTTTGGATCCAGTTTGCATAGTTCTTTTCAATATAATCTATTTTGATTCCAGTATCAGAGTCTAGATGGATATCACTAGAAGAACGTATCCCCTTTGTGGAGCCAAACTGTTATGCAAAATATTTTGTTCTGTTGTGTGTGAGAATAAATTTTAGAAATCTAGATATAGTTTAGGAATTTGTATATCTTTACTCCTTCCACATCTTATGCAGCAATAAAATGGTTTCCTATTATGCTCAATATCTTTATATAAATTTTCTTCAAATTTTTCTTCAAATCTTGTCTCACACTATATTTAATTTGTTTGTCCAGCTTGTTTATTTCAGCTTTCAAAGTTGTAGTATGACCTCTTTTACATTTATTATATTTTTTGTCTCTCACCTTAATCGGGTATCTTGTTGTTATGGAAATATGTCCCCCCTGACGTTGTGTGCCTATATCCTGATATTAAACATTTTCTTTGCACTCAAACAATTTCTCTTTCAAATCTTTCCACATTCCTTCTGCAGTTTTCCCACTCAAAGCATCACGGCTATTAGTTTCAGGTAGTGACTGTTTTGCTTCCATGTAATCTGTAACTAATGTTCTGTGCATTGCTTTAAATTTAATTCTGGCAGAATTATCTAGCAGTTTTGGTAGAGTAATACAGCTATTTTGAAGAAGAGCATATCATATTTTTCTTGCACACTGTAATTCAAGTCTTTTTGCTAAACTTGATTCTTTGTTTATACTTTGCAGCTTTGGCATGAATTATTCAAGTAACAATGGCACGTATTGCTGATAAGTGTATGTGTAAAGCACATGCACATACATACATACATGTGTGTGTGTATATATATATATATATATATATATATATATATATATATATATATATATATATATATTTGTATATGTTGGTATGTTCCATATGTCAGGATTTATAATGAAATGCATAATCTCAATTAAGTGATACTTAAAATTCTGTAACCAAAACATCTAAAGCCGAAAGCAGCATAAACATCCAATGTTGAGAAAAAAAAAAAAAGAAAAATGCAAAAGAGTGAAATCAAAGCATTTCTGCAGGGGGGGGGGTGGTTGCACACACCCTGTGTCATCCAAGAGGGATACATTTTGGAACAACTGACAGCCTCTCCACTGAAAAGCAAAGATGACACATTGAGGCATAATGATTGGCAGAAACAGCCTGCAAAGCCAAGTCCCTTCATAAATTGAAAGAACACATAGGAGAATTCAGAGGATTTGCCATTGGTCTGGCTGGAAGATACTCCTATAATCAAATTATAAGGATAATCGCAGAAAAAAGTCATGAAAAAATCTAAATGTTCTTGCAGAAATGTCTCTGCATACCCTTGTGGGCAGTATTGGAGGAGAAATCTGCAATTTGCCTCAACTATGAGCACATTTTTAATGAACTGTTAGGCTCACTAGAAATCAGCAGTACATCAAATTTCAGTCTATAGAGATGGCTACTTTGCTGGTGATAACATCCCTCCATGGGCACTGATAAACATGGAATCTATGTGGATAGATTCAGAAAGATGAGGGCCAAAAGTCTTGTCTAGCTGTGTCTTTGTGGCAAAGGCTAAGTTAATGTCTTACGGCCTTTCCTGGATAATCCAGGGCTTATTTTTTATCAAATTTTCATTAATAGCACCCAGAGAGGCACCTTAGAGACGCAGGCTGTATCATTCAGCCATTGATTGAAAACTGGCTTTCTGGGTAGAAGAGAACAAGAGAGTGAAGACTGTTAACATATATACACAATTACTAGGGTCCCCACCATTCCTGAGTAAAGACAAGACCTCTTCAACACCCTACCTGATGATTATAAACAATGTCATGGTGATTACAGTTCGGGGTCAGCACTGATGGTAGGTATGGCTTCTCGGAAAGGTAGTGGGCAAGAAGGAAAGTGTACAATGAAAGATGGAGCTAAGAAGAATCAACCTAGAGGTGAAAACTAGAATCAAGAAATCAGATCAGAAAACAAAAAGTACCCAAAAATACCTGAAGACCTTGAGTGAAAAGGTCAAGTCAAGGGTTGGGAGGGTGGCCTAATTGTTAAGGTATTTGCCTTACAAACACAAGGTGCAGGGTTTGAGTCTCACAAGGGATAATTGGCTAGGCTTAAAATGGCCCACAAGGGCAGTTAGCTTAGTACTAACCTAACCTATGTTTTCATATAAGTAACCCAATGAAACATCAAAATTCAGGTTAGAAATTAAAATGAAAAAAAAAAATGAAAAAAAAAAGTCATTTTATTGGTAGAATAAAGGTAGGATCACAAAGGGGTGAACAGGATCAGGTCAAAGCAAAATCTCAGAATGAAGCTTGTGCCCTGTAAAATAGATAAATAGGGTGAATGGAAGACATAATAACAATATAACAAAGGGAAAAGAATGGCACAATAAATTTTAGCACCAAAAACACAACTATTTGTTATGTGAACTGATCTAGACAAAAATAACTGGGGAGAGATATTTTATTAGTTTACCTAGACAAAAAAAAAACTAACCCCTTTGAAGTTCTGTGACCAAAAAGTCAGTCAGATAAGTCAGCTTTGGATATGCTCCCCACTTTACCTTGGTAATGCATGCTAATCCTAACTGTACTACTTATCTTAGAAAAACTCTTTCAGTAACAATACACAATACATCTCAAACACTCACCATGCATAAATACATACATACATGTACAAATGCCCATGCAAACCCCACTAATGTACAAGAAAGCCAACCAAAAAAATAGTATAAATCATGGCATTGGTGAACTGTCAGTGATGATCACTTGTCCTTCCCAAATTAACTGTAGTAGTGAAATGGAAGTGTTGTACTGTAAGTCATTTTCATCTGTAAAAGGAATTGTAGTAGAAATTCCAGATCCATAATCATTATACAAATATTAGACAGCCAAATGGAGTCACCATACCCAACATGCAAATTTCTAGCTTACCCTCCCGAGACCAGGTTTGCTTCCAAATGAGATGATCACTGAAAGTGAGGTGACAGATAATTACCCCTGGAGTTAAGGACTATGCAGCTCAGCTCTGGCAGAGGTGTTATTATCTTCAATGAACCTGGGATTTCTTCAGTAGGCTAATTCACAATGCCCCATGTGTGCTTCGACAAGTGGAACCCTCCAGAATACTGACAGTTGACCCACACATGCTTCTGTGCATGATCTAACTCTGGCTACTACGTGCAAATATACTACTCGGTGGGCCTGTATTACTGACATTTTGTGTGGACTTGCTGCATTGGACCAGGATGCAGCTCCTTTCTCCCACAATAGATGCGCTGGTAGTGACTGGTCCAGTGCCCACACCATTACTCAATCCAATGCTATCTTGATCATCATTTAAGTTTTATCCCTCTGTACCCTGTAACCAGCTAGGAATCTTTTTTAATACAAAATAAACCAACTGGAAAGAAACAGTAAAGCTGCAGTATGAGTATTTTAAACTATGACAGATCAGTAGCAAAAGCTTGATCCTGTCAACAGTAGCGGTCAGTGAGATGAGGAGGTTTGTTTAGTAGGCCCAAAAATCAAAATATAACCGGTAAAAAGGATATAGATCTAAACTCCCCTTCTCAGCAAGATGTACAACAAAGAATGGACAAATTGGCAGCAATTATTATCTTTAACATCAGATGAATGTCATCTAAGGGACAGGATCCAAAGTTAAATGGCTATTTTGGACATTTAAGTGACATTCTGAAGTATTTTCAGCTCAGAAACAGAAGTCTGATGCAGTTTCTTTGTACGTCAACTGTTGGATTACAAGCTGTATAAACCATACTGTTCATGCAACCAGTGGTGGTGCTGAAAAAATAATAGCGTTGTACAGTAATCCTCTACTTTATCTTGCAGTGAGAATATGCACGAAAGAGGGTTGTAGGTAGGCTTTATATCCTGCAAAATACTTATTTTAAATTGTGAGTTCTATGCACACATCTATGTTCCTCAATTACATATGCTTAGAGTTTTTTATGTGCCATAATGAGTTTCATACGGAAATGTAAACTTTATTATGTTTACAGCTCATGCATTTTGATTAGTCATAGCAGACCCAAGCACATCCATAATTAGTCTTGTAGAGGAACACATGCCCCTTGGACTGTTGGAAATAGAACCATGTTTAGTCATTTTTTTCTGTCATTATGCTTAATAATTGCAAAATGTTTGTTGGTAGTTGCATCAAATCTGTGAACTATCACTGGGAAGATAAGTTAATTAAGAAGGTATGCAAGACATGTACTGCTTGCTATATGGTTCAGCTGCAGTAACCGGTTTACTGATGAAACAAGGTGGGTCTGGATACAGAATTCCAAGTCTGTACTACTTTCAGTAGTGGTTCATAAGACAGAGCACTAGTTCCTGAATTTATCCATATCTGTCTGGCTGTCCATTCCTTTAGCCGTTGCATTATTTGTTTATTGGTAAATCTACTAGACACAGATGCTTTGTTTTATGGAGGAAGCGGGAAGACTAATTTTAGAGAAGCAGAGACCGAGGGAATCAAACCCTGTATTATAGGATGATGCATGTTTGTAGCTCAGAAGTCTTAATGCTCTTTGCTAAGCTACCTGATACTGTTTGAACTGCAGTATATTTATTTTATTTTGTTTTACTTTTATTTACCGGGCGTGTCTGACTGGGCCAGGAGCCCATTTTCAGTAGAGTCCTAGGGAGAAATGTTCCACATACAAAAGTTGGAAAAATACAGAGAAGGGAGTTGACAAAAAACGGTGTGTGTGAAAGTAACACTCCTGTATGAGATGTTAACATAGTAAATGAAAGTTCATGACAAATATATAAAATGTGGAAATAAATCCGTGAATACATATAGGAAAAAATATATATATATATATTAGCCTAGTAGGTTAAATGTTAGAGATACATTGTCAGTGTAACAATGTGTTGTAGTACATTAAACCATCTCTTTTATATTTGTGCTAGTCCATTTCAGCTGAACTGTTGCCCCGTAAAGTAGATTTATCATTGGGGCTTGGGCAGGGTTCGGGGATCAGCATGGCTGTGGGAAATCCAAGGGAGGTGAAAAACACTGTTATCATTTTGCTATTTGATGATTCCCCAGCACTGCACAATTACAATTTAAAATATTTTCTATTCTGTGCATCAAAGTGAACAACCATTTAATGGTAGATTTTGCAACTTAACATTGCTTTTTTAACTTACGTGACCAGTTTGTATTTTACAAAATGGTTTGTGTGTTTTTATATTCAGCAACTTGGATCTAACTCTGCACGGGGATGAGAATCACGACTGGTAGTTTATATGCAACAATGGCATGACAAGATGTAGTTATCCTTTTGCAACCAGCTGTGCGAATTGCAGAGGGTGTGTGAGTGAAATAGTTCAACCCAAACTGCTGCAGCTGCAAAATTTTAATGTCTAGATTTTTAGCTGTGGGAAATATTATTTCCAAATGATAAAACTTAAGAGTACAGTGGATGATAATAATGTCCAGAAACAGTCATTTTCACAAAGAGTGCAGATTAAATAGATATCTACTCAATTCACTTAGAATGACCTTGGAATCTCAGCGTCATGGGGCTTAGGCAGACTTTCAGAGAGGTAATTGGTAGTTGCATATTTTATAGTGTAACAGTGCTAAACTGTAACAAACCTTGTTAAAAAACAAAAGAAATCTGAAAGACGGCTATATAAGTGAGTTTCTGAACTGCTGCTATGATACTGATGACCTGTAAATGTGTGGGTCTTGGTCTGTGAACTGCTAGGCTTAAGAAATTTAAACACTAGAAAGCTCAGCTGACTTTCATTAATACAGCAAGGCATGCAGCACAGAGAAGTTGTTTTAACATTTTCCGAATAAACAGTTCAGATGAAAATGATAAAAAAATGTGAAGTGTGATCTACTTTGACACAGACATCCTTTATGGTTGTGCCAAACTGATTTCTTGCAAACATCTCTTATCATCAGTCAATCACAATCTTCTGATAGTTACAGACAAGTCTGTTATCAGCATAAGTTCCTGTTTTAGGTGTCATGTTGGCTGGGATCAACTGTTTGCCCTATACAGCAGTAAGAAGCCAGAGTTCATCTCTGGTATGTGGAGCCCCCTCTATAAAGTTAAAGTTGGGAAAAGCAAGTGCATACTTTGTGTGACTTAATAAAGGCCCAGAACGTAACAAATTCATGGCAATGTCTCATTATAAATCATTTTAATTATTACAGCTTTAATTGTACTGCTCCTATAATATAATTTATTTAGAAAGCAAATAGAAAATGCAAATATTTTTGGAGATCAGGAGGTGGTTAGATGCACAGCAAAGGTAATCACACACTTGAAAGTTTTTCTGGATTCTGATCACAACATAGGAAATAGGTACTTTAACCAGTCATATCTTTTACTGTTAAAGTGATATACAAGTGTAGATTGTAAATATCCTATCATGATATTTATTCTTAGCCATTCTATGCCGAGAATATTTCATTCTCTAATTTTCTGATAGCTGTGTTTTCCAGTTCAGAGTCGTGCAGAAGCAAGACCCTAGTACTCACTAGTGACAATACAGAGAAATTAAACCTGGACGGGACATCAGTCTGTTGCTGATCATACGTTTGAACTCTCCAGATTTTTGTCTCATATTTTGTTTTTTCTGGAAAAAATTATGGCAAATCATTGAGGACTGAAGTCGGAAAATGTCAGATATTTGAGTTTCAGGTTTCATATCCTTCAGAAAATTCATGCTAACGCAAAACCTGTTCTATCAACTTTCTAAGCTTGTAAGAGCAATATTTAAAAAGTATCCCTATTTTGGTGCCTTTATCCCTCCATTATTTGTAGCTTTGTCCAGATTTCTTGTTCTAAGAAGTTGAAAGGTATATTGCTGATGCCAGGAGTAAGTCATGTTATAAAATCAGACACTGTTGTCATTCTAATCGGCGTGTAACTTGGAGAACAGGCACTGTTGCTAATAGCAAATTAGGAAGAGATACACTAGTTTCCTGCAAACATATGTGCAACCTTATATAACTCAGTTGTGGTACAGTTTTGTCTTCAGTACCCTAGTGTACCATTTCTCAGAAGATGGTCCTTTTGTAGTCACTGCGAGTCCTTGCATAGTAAGTCTGAATAACACTTAATTGGTTCTGACCTAAAGGTCTAACTTGTAGTGCCATTGCAGATAGATTAACTTGCAGACAATTAATGAGCACAGCATAAGAGGTCCAGTATAGTGCCTTCTGAAGAATACTTACATGGAAACAAGCAATTAGCTAAATTACTTGACAGAAAATGATTATCTGAGTGTCCCAATATGTGATATAGTATCTGTTCCTCAGATTGTCTCAAAAAGTGGGTTCAAAACCATATTTTTTATTGCATAGAATAGCCTGTTTTCTAATGGCCACTGCATTCCTTTGACTGTCAGGGCAATGGATATAGCATCATATTATCTATGGTAGTATAATGAGCATCCCAATTACACATCCTTACTGGTTCCACTGATCAGAATGCATAGCAAGAGAGTAAAAGGAGTTACAAGAACAAATACATTTCCCCATCTAATGTAGAATAATGCTGGTATTTGGGGTCACATTTCCCCTCCTTAATATAATACATTGTGGTACTCATTATCTGGGGATGACCCAATACTAAGTAAGCCACAGAATCACTTTTCTCAAACTCATTATGTGGATTCTTCTCTTTTTTCCTCATAATAGAACTTGCTCATCATTCCAGATGCCTCCTTTGTTCAATCGGGTCTCACTGTGCAAGGTTTCACCCATTCATTTTGACTTCATGTAATAGTTATTGCCCAGATGCATCCCTGCAACCACCATCTTTCTACCTTTTCTAGCATTGGTGACCTTATGTTGAATCACTCTGGTAAGCCAGACCTGAGAATGATATGCCAGAACAAGTCTTAAACACACTGCTTATATTTTATATGCTTTAATATTTTGCTTATAACACTGCTAAGCCATGGTGGTGCAGCTGTAGCATTGTCACCTCACAGCAAGAGGTTCTCCTGTTTGATTCTCGGCTGGAGCGGCTTCTGTGTGGAGTCTGTATGTCCTCCCCGCGGTAGAGTGGCATTTGAAAGACATGTGTGAATGGGTGTGCCTTCATTGAAGGTTTGGCATCGGGCTGGCACCTCGGCACTATGAAAATCTACTGGCAATCATTAGCGGACCGGAGTTCCGCTGTGGTGACCCCTAACCGGGAAAAGCTGAAAGAAGAAGAAGTTTGCTATAACACTACGAAGATCGTGTAACCCAACTGTATGCAAAACATGCTGGTATGTCTTGTTGTAATTAGAAAGAGCCAAGAGGCTAAATAAATGTCCAGAGACAACCCCCCCAAAGAGTTAGGAAGGAATGAAGTAGTGTATTTGCAGTATTCAAAGGGGGGGCTCATTCTGTTACTGTCATCACAGTGTCATATTACATGTATAAAATTTTAGCATTTAGTCCTTCTCCCTAATGATTTAGATACATACAGTGTGTAACACAGAGAAAGGATCAATGTTTTGATTTATTTATTTTGGGTAGATCTTAGCAATATTGCCCAGCCCAAATCACCAAGCCTTTAAAGCTGACTTATCTGATTTTTGCTATGTACTCTTGTAACCAAAATGAAATTGATGATGGTCTTCATCAGTCTGCTTAATATTACAACATTCAAATTTGTCAAAAAAAAAAAAATCAAAGGAAACTTTATTGTCATTTAGCTTACAAAAGTGCAGTCTAAATGAAATTGCATGCATCAGGCCCGAATTGAGAAGACATATACATACATACAATAACACATACAATGGACATATATTCATTATTTCATATTAGACAGGATATTCTACCTGCATATTACCACAGTTTACCTTTTCTGTAATTTTCAGCAACTTATTGCACAAGTTGCTATTGCACTGTGTGATTCTCACATTGAATAAGAGGATTTAGTTAGTATAATATTGCACATTCATTGCCATCTATGTATTGTTTATATTTAGAATCTGAACTGTCTCTCATTTATTTGCACCAAAAGAGTTGGCTGTCCCATATATTGTCAATGACTGCCTTCCCTGAGATTATTGCTAGAGTTCAAGAGTCTTACAGCCTGAGGGATGAAGCTGTTTCTGTACCTGGACGTTTTACAGTGCACAATGCAGTATCTCCTGCCGTTTGACATACATGTGAATGGTTCATAAGCAGGGTGTGTAGGATCCTTGATTATTTTTGTAGCTCTGTTGTGACATCGTGCTGTGTATAACTCCAGTAGTGCTGGAAGTTTGGAGCCCAAAATTTGTGTAACAGGATAACACTTTTTGCATAGTGTAACAAACTTCCATGAATCCCACACCTCCCTCATTGGGTGCATGCTTGCTTACTAACATATCAGTATGAATCCCAAGTTGTTGTTCCTTTGGTTTTTCCCGGTTAGGGGTCTCCACAGTGGAACTCCGGTCCACTAATGATTGGCAGTAGATTTTCACGGTGCCGAGGTGCCAGTTCGACGCCCAAACTTCAACAAAAGCACACCCATTCATACATGTCTTTCGAATGCCACTCGACCACGGGAAGGACATGTAGACTTCACAGAGGATCCCAAGTATAGTTCACATTTCTGAACATGGGACTTTCAGTTAGAAAACTACCCTTTTGATTAGCTTTCCCAACCTTTAATAGACCAAGAGGCTGTACTATTTGATTACCTTCAGAATTATCTTTAAATTGTCAGTGATAGTAACCTGTATGGAGCATTACTGCAAATTATTAACAAAGTATTAACTTGCAGTTCTGTGAATATTAAGAGCAGACTTGAACACTGTAAACAAACATATACACGCATAGCTTAAAATGACATGGTTTGAATTCAGATGAATTTTATAATATAGTTTATTATAGTTACTTTTCAAAATGTGTAGTGCATCCAAAAACCATGGCTGTCTACATAAAAAACATGTTTGTTTGTTTTACATGATAACATGATATCTCTTGCTATTATTTGGGAGAAAGGGTGGTTGACAGAGGAGGGGGATAGTAGACTTCCAGAAAGAAATGCTAAGCTTATAAGAAGGGATATGGTTTGACTAATAGCCGGTAAGGTTTTACCTCTTAATGGTTTGGTGTCCTGTTTTGAGCTTAATCAGAGTAGAAAGGTGGAGTGCCATGAGTTATTAGCAGAACATCATTCAGAATTTTCCCTTGCTTTCCTTGATTTGCTGATGATTTTAATAAACTGTTGTTATTTACGTTTACTGAAATTATTAAAGATCTTCACTATTACTATGCTTCCATTTCTGCTCGCTCACTGTAGGAGGTTCAGTATTGCTGACCTTTTCAAAACAAGAAAGCACTTCTCACTACTGCCTTGTGCTCTGTTTTTGGAAGGTGATGTCTGCTACTGTAACTACTCAAAGGCTGAGGATAATTGATGAGAATCACCACTGCATCCATTAGATGAAGTTGTGGGTTTTATTTGATGTGGCATGTCTGACACTTGGGGAAGAGGTGGGGACAACTGCGGTATGTTAATATGTGGTGAGCTGCACCCATCTTACACAGTACAGCAGAACTTAATTCATCCTGTTGCAATAAGTCTTGCAATGTGAATGGAAACATCCAAAGTCCTTGGTGCATTGCTGGAGCTGTGCCACTCATCTATATATACATGGCAGATGTTTTTCATGAATCTTGGCTTGACAGTGTCTCGAGTATTTAACATAGCACTATTCCTACTTAGATCATGGGGAGCAAAATAAAAAATATATATGAGCATTTCATTTTAAAACAAAACATTGCAAGTGAACTGATTACTTGCCAAAGTATAAATCACCTCACTATTTGCTTAATGTGATTATCCTGTTTAATGCAAATGACAAACACAGAACAATGTAAAATGTTAAGTGTAGAATTCCGATATACATATCTCACATTTCCCATATGCAGCATGCATCAGTTTATTGAATTAAAATGATAATGCAATGGAGGTATTGAATTGATTTTGACACACACATACATGTCCATAATGTTAATCAAATATGGGCTGCGAGATAACTTATATGATAAACAAAAATGTTGAACACTGTTAACCTGACCATTACTACAGCTTTCTGTAAGACTGAACCAGTGATTATTATAAAGTAATACATTCTTGGTTCCTGAGACACATTGGGAACTTGTATGAATGTTCTTGTTCCTGTTAAATTATTCTCTACATCTGTCTTTGACTATTCAGCCTGTAATTAGAAATGTTCACTGTAGAAACCCCTTTTCTAATAGGTATGGTTTTAGATCATTCAGTGAAAAACATTAATCCATTCCTTTCTGTTAAATGTTCAGCTTCCTGGTTATTTGCAGCATAATTATTAGAAATGTTGCCTCACAGCAAGAGGCACTCCGGTTCAATTCTCGGATGGAGCACCTTCTGTGCGGAGTCTGCATGTCCCGCCCGTGGTCGAGTGAACTTTAAAGACATGTAGGTAGGTGTGTGCGTGAGTGGGTGTGCCTTCTTTGAAGGTTGGGTGCCGGGCTGGCAACTCAACACAGTAAAAATCATCTGCCAATCATGAGTGGACCGGTGATCCACTGTGTGACCCCTAACCAGGAAAAGCCGGAAGACATTACTTTACTAGAATAACTAAAGCAATTCTCCCTCAGATACTGAAATTATTGCTTGATTGAATGTTTTGCTGCAGATGCAAACTATTTGCAGTAAACATCATTTTTTAAATTCTAATATAGTATTTTAGTTTGAAACTCAAATAAATAAAATTAATAATTTATAACTCCCATCCCTGATATTCAGGAAAGCAGCTACACACTCTGAAGGCTCCTCATCCAGACAAATAACAGTGGAGTTGGATAATGAGATTCAGAATGCATAGAATGTACTGTAGCATAAGCTGTTTCTGAAATGCAGTATTTGCATAATATGCAAATGAGCTATCACTAACATAACCAAGTATGCATTGTATAATGCAGACATGTACTAAACCAGAAGGCTGCACACTGTAAGATGAGGTTACTGAATTGTGTTTTACACATACATAACTACATGCATTATAGTATATATAAATATATAAGCCTGCATATGCACAGTTGCTTAACTGCATAATTGTAACCATTCACGTGAATTATTGCTGCAGTGAAGGAAGCTATGCCTCTGTGTTAGTATCAACAGTGTAAATTAAAACACTGTGCTGTACAACATTACTCAAGCCAAAACGTCAGGACACAGAGAAAAGGTGATGTATACTGCCCATTTACTGAACATGACAGGAAATAACCACAATAAGCTTCCCTTCCATCAAATACCTTAGAAAAAATAACATAGATATATAGTCCCCTTTAATGAACACCCCAGAGGCTATATGTTAAGTAAATGTTCACTTCAATGAATCTTGCTGATACAGTAACTGAAATATATCAGCCCATTACTAAACTTGATTGAGACACTATTTTAGTTATGCTACCCCTTTGCTGACTACTACTGATACTTAATCATAGGTAGTGTGTTTACGAAATACAGGTAAGACATCACTTTATGCCCTGATCCAGTTAGCAGTCCTGGCTCCTGTGGATCTTGCTTGAGGATAGGAAACGAATGGCATTTTGACAGATTGCCTATCCTAGACATAGGTGAGGGTGTTCTACTTGGTGTAGTAAGCCTTGGTAAAAATTGTAGGAATATAGTTCTCACCAAAAGATTGAGAATGCACTGGCAAATGTCAGTTGACATAACTGCTTGTAGCATTTGTGGAGGCAGAATTAGGAAAAGAACATGTGAACCAGAACATTTCCATGGCAACAGCATGATAGTGCACTGAGGTGCCTCAACCTCCTTTTCAGCCCTAGATATCTGATCAGATCACAATGAAAGCTGGTGGCTTCAGGTACCCAGAAACTGAGGAAACAATTGAAGGTCAGCCATTTGGGGTGCAAAAAACTGAGGCAAAACTGAATACTTCTCTGGAAACACAACTAAAGTACATGTTAATTGATCTACTGACGTTAAGTAAAATAAAATTATAAGCAGCACAGATGTGGAGCCTGACAGTTTAAACATTTTTTTGGCATTCAAAAAAAAATTCAAATATACTTTGTTGTATAACAGTAACTATAGTCACTTGCGAATGCATGTTTAAACAGATAGGACTTGAGATACATTGTAATAAAGTACAATATATTGCACACACACAATGGTGCCTGTGGGTATGTCCACTATGACTTACTTATGCAGAAGTGGAGTGCCTTTTTGAATATCCTCTTTGGTCTGAGTAATGAAGGGAAAGTGATAAAGAAGTAAAACTACAGTGACACTAAACTAACACAGCAGTGTATAATAAAGACAGGTCTTGCAGAGCCCCTCGGTGGACCTCATGCTGTTCTCATCTCTGACTGTGTTCTCTGTTAAATTTGTCATGCATGACTGCTCTGGTGTGTGTTTCAGTCTTCTAAACATGTCTTTAAAGCACACATTTGCTAGTTTCTGACTGATGATACTACTTGCTGGTCAGAGCATCTCATAACTGGATACTGAAGTTTCTAAAAGTATTCACTGGTACAGCATTATGATACTCTCCAGGCAAAACAATTAAATGTATTTATTACATCACTTGTGATCCACTTAAATAAATTAGTCTGTTTATGGCAATAGATACCTGGGACAAAGTTGAGGTCTCTCATCTAGTTTTTATACCTTTGGCATTTCTCTGTTGTAAGTGGCAATTACAGTTGAGTGTGAAATATTGGTGTTTATTTAACTGCCCTTCATGTAGTCTTTAAAATAACTTGGTATGCACTAAAAGCCTTCACTCAGTGTAAATCACTCACTCCACTTTCTGTAACACTGGGTGCTAGCTGCTGTAGCTGGAAAATAAATGCATTTTCCCTTGGGCGACGCTTGCATGCAACACCTGGTGCAAACTTTTTCTACAAGTTTGTGTATGTGTTCTGCACTCATCTGCTTTTTGTAAGGTGATCTCTGTCCAGTGATGTGATGGGAAAAAAGAGTTGGGTAATTTTTGAAAATGTTTCTTATTATCAAGTCTTTCCCTGCCTTGAGGCTTGCTGTTGATGTATAGCCAAGGCAGATGTTTGACTGGTCACAGGTGCAGGCTTTTATTTAGTACAAATGGAGAATTGTTTATGTCAATAAAATTTAACATGATTTCCTGGCTAAGTACTGGCCAGATGGCCTATATTAGATTAGAATTTGAGGGTGGTACTACTAGGCTAGTATGGTTCATAACTGAAGGCTGCATTTAAATGTTTCATAAAAAGCAATGTAGGACATTTGTAAAGTAGTGACCTATAATTCCTTGTCATCCATGTGTTTGTTTTGGGACTTTTGTTAAATCCCTGCTTCATTAATTTATCATGAGGGTTAATAGCATGCCTACAAGTAAAGATGGAACACTAAAATTCAATCACACTAACCTGGAGATACCAGTTATAAATTAAAATTAGCTGTTACACAAAGTGTGCATAATATTTGCACTGTTATGAAACTACAGCTTAGGGAGTTTACAGCTTATTCTACAAAGAGTTATTGTCATATTTTATATAGGTGGTGGTGTTAGGAACTGCGTTTGAAAAAGAAAAATAATGTATACAATGAAGTACAATAAAAATGTTTACCTTTATTGTTTTAATTAAGGTAAGCCACTCTGTGCATCTGAGATAAGAGCTAAAGCAGTACTAATTGTGATATGTTCTGCCCTGCTGCTGCATGTGTTACAAACTTGTTTGCGGCTTTCTTTTATCTCAGGTGCATGCCCATAATAATCAGAGGTTGAAGAAAGGCATTCTCTTCAGTTCTGAACAGAGCAGTCTGTTTATAGAATTGCACTAACAATTATTAACCCCGTGAGTAACACAGTGGGTATCACGATGCCAGAAAAAAATGTTAGTTATGCTGCCATGTTAATTACTAATCACTCTTGGAAGGGCCCTGAGGCTTAGTGACATGAATCCATGAACTGACCCCTTCCATGGCATCAACTGATTCCCAAATTCCAATTATAATTCCGGTTTGTTTTCACAAAGTCTAGTGGCACTTCTCAGGTAAGCAGCTGACCCGCAGTCCCTAATCTTTCGGACAGATGTGCAACAGTCAGTACCCTTGGCATTTCTTTTTCTGTAGCTATTCCCTGTGGTGTGTCCACCTCTTGATCTTGTTTGCTTACCAAGCACTTGTCTCATCCATTTGCTGCATCTCTATTCTTTTGTGCCAGCTGCCCTCAAGTGGACATACCATGATATAAATGCCCTTCTATCTAGTGATACTTGTCAAATGGACCCACAAAATGATATAAATAACCCTAATGTCAAGGGGTTGCTGTCTCAATTTGAATACTCATATGTGTCAGTAAGTTGACATAATCCTACTCAAGTCACACAGTGTCTCAGACATTCATTCCCTAACTTACTCATTCATTGATTTGCCATATCACCGATTCACCCATGAGCTCACCAAATAAGTCACAGATTTACTCATGTATTCACTAACATCACTCACTCATTGATTCTCTCACTAACTCACTTACTGATTCACTTGTTCACTGACTTACTATCTCACTTACTCATCCATTAACTTAAATGATTCATTTACTAACTCACTGACTGATTTACTGATTCAGATATGAGACTTCAAAGCTTTATTGAATAGATTAATCACTTTTGTCTCCTGACTCTACAGAGACTTCTTCAGGGTCTATATTAAAACAAATAAAACTTCATTATATCAAAAGTCCCAGACTCTCACCAATCAAATCCATTATCTGCATAGCAAAAAAATAAATAAATCTCTGCCAGTGTTGATGTCATTCAATACCATAGTTTTAAATAAACCATGTAAGGTTAGAATTGAAACATCTTTTGTAAAATAAGTTTATAAGCATACAACAATTATTTTAATTAAAAACTTTAAACAATTCAAAAATTACCTTTATCTTGTGAAAAAATAATAAAATATATCACTTTTATCACTGCATGTAAAAAATCCAAGTACCGTGTTATAATACTGGGAATGTGAAATATTTATAATAGTAGTAATTAAATTAACACCTTAATGCTTTAGTGGAAGAAGGCATTTACTGGTGTATTTATGTATTATTATTATTATAATATAGTATTTGGATTTATTATTGTCAGGTTTAGATCTAGGGGTCCTGAAAGTCGATAACTTAAGGGTTAACTAACTGTGAATGACTTTCTGTAGTGAACTCACCTGAATGGAACTCTTTTTCTCTCTTTTATTAGAGTTTTTCCTCCAATCCCTCCACTCAGTCTCTTTCTGACATTTAATAAAATATATATTTAAATATATGTAGAAACATTTAGTAGAGCAGTATAATTCATAGTAATGGCTTATAGGATCATGGGAGATTGCTGTCTTGCTGAGATGGCTGTCGACCCGGAGGTCATTTTAAGCCTAGCCATTTCTACCCAATGTAATACTGTACAGGTACTAGTCAATACCCAAGATTGCATTTAATGATAATTGCCCATGTCTAGGAGGATTGTGGGCAGTATCCCCAGTAAGAATTTATGATGCCCCATCCACTCATCCAGGTTCGTTTTGTTTCACATGAGTTGGTAGCCGGTTCCAAAGATGTGGCAATCACTGAGAGATAAGTCTGTCCCTCTAGTATGTCCTATTTAAGTCACAGGCCATATTTAAGTCCCTGGAACAGGTAGCCCCAGACTCATTTGATTTAGGGATATGGAGTAAGTTTATTAGGTTTGGATCTTGGGATGCTCTGTAGGCCAGGCATACGTCTCACCTAAGAAGTCTATACAATTTGGAGTATAGTGACAGGGATTTTAGTCAGTCCGTGTAGATGCTTAGTACGATACATACCAATTAGCGCTTTATACTCAATTATGGGCTGGATAAGTGCCAAGTATAAGGGGGTTATAACTTCTTTTGCCCTCGATGCAATGCCTTTACTGATCAAGTGAGTTATGTGGAAAGCTTTCCTTACAATGGTAGACACATATTGGTTGAAGTTAAGGCCGGGGTCAACCTGTGATCCCAGGTCTCTTACCACTTCATGGGCACTTAGGGTATTGTTACTGATTTGATAGTGTGAAGGAACATTGTTTATGTGAAGAGAATGATGATGCATTTCTTTGCATTCAGTTTGAGACCGTGGCTAATACATCAGTCGTTGATCTGTGTGAGACCATCCTGGAATATACTGACATAATTTGGGGATTCAATTATTGCACCTAGTTTGCAGTCATCCGCAAACTTAGTCAGCCACAATCTTTAATTTTGACATGAACTTCTGAGAAGTATATACCAAAGAGTAGGGGGCCCAGCACTGACTGCTGTGGCACCCTGCTGGTAACAGGTTGCTGGTTGATGTGGAGTCACCCACTTTGATAGTGTGTATCCAGTTTGCGAGCCAGTTGGCAACCCATCTTACAACGAAGGGGTTTACATTCAGTTTGCTAAGTTTATTGGTAAGTTGGCAACCCATCTTACAACAAAGGGGTTTACATTCAGTTTGCTAAGTTTATTGGTAATGCCTGAATGTGGGATTGTGTCAAAAGCCTTTGCCAAGGTGAGGTATGCTGTTGTGCACAGATTTTCCCTCATCAATGATCTTGGTCACACTTTCAAATAATTCCACCAGATTTAATAGACAGGAAGCCAAGTTGGGTAGGATCCAGGGTTTTGAGGTCACCTATGTATTTATTTATGAGGTCCATAATGACGTGTTCCATGGCCTTACAGATGAGGCAGAACATTCTTATTTAACATTGTTATTTTACCAATTAGTTTAAACACACATCATTTCTCTCTCCCTCACACAAACACACACACACACACACACACACACACACACACACACACACACACACACACACACTCTCTGCCTCTGTCTCTGTCTTATCCACCCACCCACTCTCTTTCTCTTTCTTTCCCTCTCTCTCACACCCACCAACCCACACACCCACTCTTTCTCTCACCCACCCACTCACACACCCACTCTCTCTCACACACCTACCCACTCACCCACAACCACCCCCCCACACACACACACACACACACACACACACACACACACACACACACACACACACACACACACACACTACTGAATTCAGAGCCATGTCAGGGCACTGCAAATTGCTGCATTAGTGCATAGATTGCCACCACTAGATCAACCTTCAATCCTACACAGGGCTAAATGTAAAGATCTGAAAACTGTATCATTCACACCTAAGTTGTCTATGTAAACACTGCCTCTCTGAACTAACCCTCAGCAATACCCATATACTCCAAGCTTGCCCTTACTTCAGCAGTGAACCATAATTTTGATAATTTACTGTAGTGGTTGATGGGGGAAACATACACAGTCATTTTGGATTTCATTTACAAATAAGAATGTAACGACTAAAATGAAAGGTGGAAAGATGACAAAGGTTTTCTCTTTCTGAGCTTCCCAGGGACTTTGGCCAGTTCATTTTATAGTGGTGATTGGAGATTCAAGCTAAAGCACATTAGGCTACTTAAAGACTCACAATTTTATATAATTTTATTTTAACAGTGTATACTTATGAACTATTGGTATATTACTAAAGAAACCACTCATATTCTCCCCTTGTTTTCATGGTTGGACCTCTACAAACAGAGGTTTATTAGTTATTAATGATAGTCCCAGTCACTTGTTGACCCCATTGAACAGTATAGGCTTGCCGGAAATGAGTGATTTCATCTTTTAGTTTCAGAATGCACTGATGTATTTTCATACTCTGTGTCATTTATCTTTCATCCTATGCTGATGTAGCTTACAGGAGCAAATGTTTCCTGACAATTACAGGATCAGGGGAAGATAGGAAATGAGCATTTGGATCCATCAGAGATCAGGGATGCTCACTAAACATTTGGATAGCTGGAAGTAAGGAAATACTAGCATGTGTGGATAATGTGAATAAATACTGGCAGTGTCTATCAGAAATGTTCTTGTCTTTTAAAGGAAAGCTCAGAGTTCCTCCACTTACAATGTCAGTATTGTAACACACAAATTAGTTGTCTGTCTTACATGACTGCAGTGCTGAATGCCATACTCTTAAGAGCTTGCTTGTATCTCAGGGTTTGTCATGAAGCCTTTTGTACCAACTCCTGTTTCATTGCACTGAATGTTTCTGTTCAGCATGTAGGTTATGCAGTATAGTAGGTAATCACATACTGTTATGTTATTCTTCCCAATAAAGTGTCTAATTCACTGCTAAAGCATGCAGGGGTTACAAAGTTGAAATCTGTACAACTTGCATCAAATGTGTGATGGACAGAAATTACAGAGGCCTTGTATCTCTCACTGCCATCACCAATTATGCATTCAATTATGTGATTGGCCTTTAGAACTTCAATGAGTATTCATTATTATCTTGTGTTATGCAACTAATGTCATAGTGCAAAATGGTTACGGAAGTTAAATCTATATCATTGGTACCGAATATGTGAAGAGCAGGGCAATGATTCTTCAATGCTGCATAGCTGCCACCAAGTATGTATGCAAGGAGGGACTGGCCTTGAGGTTTACAGCAAAAGTACTCTATTGTCACAGGTTATAACAGGTATCTACCACATCCAAACAAGCTTGTACAACTGTGATTTGGGGTGAAAATAACTGGCCTTTTAGAATGCCACCCACCTTGATATGAACCCTGTGCATTTCACTGCAACCTTGCCAACATAACAAAGAATTAACATATTTTTACAAGACCACACACACACACACACACACACACACACACACACACACACACACACACACACACACACACACACACACACACACACACACACACACACACACACACACACACACACACACACACACACACACACACACACACACACACACTCTGTATTTTCCAGGAAGGCTACCAATACCTTTCCTGTTTCCATGGCATTCTTCCCACTACTAGATCAACCTAGTATTAAGGTGTCAGCTACTGAACTGTTCCAGTGTACCAACCAACATGTTAAATTATAATAGTTTAAAGTCAGTCTGTCTTCAAAATGGGTGAATGCCAACAGACGCAAGTGTGCTGTGCGGTCACCCTTTATACACTCAGCCACAGACTATTATAAATGATTAAATGCTTAATAGAAAAATCAGATCAAACATAAAAAGAAGACCAATTAAAATATGCATCCCAATAAGTTAATGGAATAGGGAAGAAATAAAATACCTATAACAGTTATAGGTCAAATTATTCTATTGTTACCAAAATAGATTGCTCCTACCACTTTGTACAGAAGACAGTTTTCTAATTACCTCAGCATTATTAAATATCCAATGGTTACAGAAGACATTTATGGGAAAACAGATTGCATTTTCCCTTCTACACTCCCTGTAGAAAATAAATGGTTATATTGTCCTATCTCGCTGTAATTCTTGCAGGTTGGATTTGGAGCTGTTCACGGCTCCAACCCGACCGAATACTAAAGCTCGAGAGCTTCCACAGGCTTGAGGCTAACCCCTATCCCATGATGCTCTGGGCCACCTCCCCAGATCTCGTTTGCCGTTCAAGCGATCAAGAAGTGTTCCTGCTGGCTCATTGGCTAAGTATAGGTTTTTCAGTCTATTTTCTCTCAAATGTCTCTCTTTATACTCCCTTTACCTTTCTAGAGAGTCAGTTTTCATGTTGCCTGCGTTAGATCACCGTAGTTAGTTAGAAATCCCCTTTCCATTTAACTTAGTGGGCTCTTGTGGCCTGTTTAAGTTAGAGGGCCACTTCCCCTGTGTTTCCTTGTCTTGTCTGTGTAGAAGTTAGAATCTGTTTAGGTTAGAGGATTCTTCTTCCTTCTTTCTGCTTCTTGTTGTTAATTAAAAGAAAAAAAAAAAAAGAGGTAGCTTTCCCCTTATAGTAGTTTTTTGCTGTTGATCTAGTTAGTTTAACTGTCTTTGAATAGTTACGGCCTTGGTTTTCAACTGCATAATGTCCAAAGACGAGGATAGAGAAAAGGAACCCAAGGGGCATAAACAGTCAGGGTTCAAAAAGTGCAAAAAATGCAATCAAAAGTACGGATGGGCACACGAGTTGTCTGTTGGCTTAGTGCCATCCATTTACAGGACCCCTGCACCATATGTCATGCGTTCAGTAGCAGAGTGCTCCATGAGGGTAGAAATAAACTGATGGCAAGGGGTTTATTGAAAGGGCCTTTTCAGGAAGCTTTAGACAACTCTCATAGCTCCAAATCTTCCTCCCCTTCTTCAACCCAGTGTAAATCATCCAAAAGACTGGCTATGACAGCTCCAGTTTCGAAGCCACCAAAAAAGATTGTGTCATCGGAACTGAGGGTGCTTGACTCCAATAGACCTGGAACAACTTCTTCAGCACTAAAAGTGTCCATGGAGCCAACGGAAGTATCAAAGAGTTGGTCTCCTTTATTGGAGCTCATATCTCTGATGCTGAGATCTCCTATTCTGGATAGAGGTAGATCTCCTTCATTTTCCACCCATTCTTCCAGGAGTTCATCTTTTGAAGATGTGGAGTTGGGTGGTGAAGAGAGTGCTTTGAACACCGGCCCTGGCTACAATTTTATCTCTGGACCCAAAGGAATCGGAGTCATCCCATACAATGGTTGCTTCATTGATTCCTCCTCCAATTACCCTGGAGTCTTCAGATCCAGACAGCTTGGATCTGATACTAGCAGAACCATTGGTACTGAGACCACCTTTGGAATCTTTGGTTCTGACTTTGGCTTTGATGTCCTCAGCTCCTTATGATGTAGAGGATTTAGGAACCAACACTCACCAGTTGGGTCCAGGGAGGGGAGTCGACATGGACAGTTGTCCGATCTGACTCTACCCCTCGGTGCCCTGGCTAAGTTGAGATCAGCTCCTACCTCAGTTTCGGGGCCACCTACTTTGCCTTGGAGTCAACCTTCTGTCTCTTTGGAGTGGAGGGTCTCCTTGGAGTGGGGCAGGGGTGATTTTGAACTGATGGAGAGAGCGCTGTCTCCTCAGACAGCCCCGCTCTCGAGCCAACTTCTCGTTCCTCCCAGGTGCCAGTGTCCATCTTGTCACCACCGCCCCCTCCCAAGTGTAGAGACCCAGAACCTCAGGAAGCCCCTGCAGGTGGCATTGTCTCTTCTGAAACTTCTCTGGAGTAGCCCTCTGAAGACGTCCCTCAGAAGAGACTGTGCAAGAGGAAGCACATAGACTCCCCTAAGTCTGTCACTTCTGATACCAATTTGGATGAGTCAGAAGGGTCCCCAAGGTCCCCCTCTGAGGATGTCTCCTTTGTGGACATCTTTGAGATCCTGAAATAGAGTGGTGGCTGGAAGCCCACCAACCCTTCAGAGGACAAATTGGTATAACTGGAGGCTTTTGGGTCTCACCCTTCCACCTCCTGGGTGACTCCCCCATATGACCAACTATTAGGCGGCATATCCCATCAGGCCTCGACATCACCTGATACAGTGGAGCTTGTTTTGAGGAGGCCTAACAAATTTATTACTGCTATCTCAGAGAAGGAATTTTTGACTGAGGGTGTACCTGTAGATGCGATGGTGGTGGCATCGGCCACCAAGAAGGAGCTATCGGAGACTACCTCATCTGTTCATCCTCCTAACAAGGAATCTAGGACTATGGACAGATATGGAAAGCCTGCCTTTTCTTCAGCGGCCTCCACCCTACTGTTGCTGAATTACCTTACACATTTTATGAAACTTCAATGGGATCTCCTCAAAAAACTTGGAGATACCCTTCACTGTACCATAGCTTCAGGGTCCGCAGACAAAGTATCCTCACAGCTCTCTACCCTTAATTCCATCATAAATTCCTCCATGAGACTGATTTCATATGTGTCTGATGAAGTGAGTAGAGCAGCTGCAACAGGAATTTCCCTGAGAAGACATTCCTGGATGCCCCTTTGCAACTTTGATGAATCCTTCAAATCTTCCTTCTTAATGGTTCATCCCTTTTTGGACTAAAGGTGAAAGATACATTGACCAGGTGTGAGTAGGAAGGGAAAACTTTATTTGCCATTGGAGTCTGTTTTTCTGCCCCGTCTAGACCTTATCCCAAAGGTCAAAAGGGCAGAAAAGATGTGGTTCCTTAATGGTTTCTCTGATGCACGTGGTGATTCTTCCCCCAGGGGCAGAGGGGGGAATTATAATGGAAGACACCAACCTCACAGCAGAGGGGGTCCGCAGAATCAGGGTAACAGAGATACATTCTCTGACAGGCCCTTCCAGCTCTCCTGAAAGGAGGCCTGCCTGCTCTTCTCTGGATACACAACAAACCAGTAAAATGTGAGAAACAAAAGAAGTCAAAGAAGTTGACAGGTAAATCCAACAAAAGCACGCAGGGTACCCAATGAAAAGTAATAGTATCCTGAACATAAATTTATTTTTTTAAAAGAAACGTACGTTTTCGCTGCTGTTAAACAGTAGCGTCATCAGAAAAACTGACAAACAGTGAATGCCAGGTATTTAAATCTTTCTGTGTACGCCACAGAAAGATTTAAATACCTGGCATTCACTGTTTGTCAGTTTCTCTGATGAAGCTACTGTTTAACAGTAGTGAAAACGTATGTTTTTTGTAAAAAAAAAATAAATTTACGTTCAGGATACTATTACTTTTCATTGGATACCCTGCGTGCTTTTGTTGGATTTACCTGTCAACTTCTTTGACTTCTTCTCTGGATACAGTTGGGGGTCAATTGTCACTGTACCCAAATACCTGGCAAGAAATCTCTCAAGACAAATGGGTAGAAATAATTATATCCAGAGGCTATTGCATACCATTTTCCATTCCCCCTCTGATGAACCAGTCCTTACCAGACATTCCACCCAGTCAAAAGGACTATGCAACACAAGAGATACTCTCATTGCTAGAAAAGAGAGTCATCCAAGAGGCCCCCGCAGACCAAATGGGATCCAGAACTTACTCAAGATTCTTTTTAGTTCCAAAAAAGACAGGGGACTGGAGATCCATTCTAGATCTCAGCAAGCTAAACAAAGCAGTGAAGAAGTCAAAGTTCCAGATGGTAACTCTGCAGTCAATATTCCCATTTATCGACAAAGATGATTGGATGTGCTCAGTAGATCTCCAGGATGTGTACTACCATATAAAGATGGACAGATGATCCAGGAAACACTTACACTTTTGTCTGTTAGCCAGTCATTACCAATTTTGAGCTTTGCCCTTTGGCCTCACTACAGCCCCCAGATTGTTCACCAAATGCATGGCAGTGGTCACAGCTCATTTGAGACGTCCGGGATTCCATGTGTTTCCATACCTAGATGACTGGCTCCTCACTGCCACCACCATGCATCTACTACTATGAATGAGAGATGAAACAATGTCACTTTGCACCAGACTAGGCATTACAGTAAACGTAAAATAATCTGCCTTGTCGCCATCTCATCATATTACCTTCTTAGGCACAAAACTGGATTCAGGAAATATGACTGCAAAACTTACCCCAGACAGAATACAGTCCCTTCATCAGCAAATCAGGATTTTGATGTCAAAGTAGAAAGTTCAGGCCAGATATGTGCTGCAAGTTCTGGGTACCATGGCAGCAGCTATTCTTCTAGTTCCCCTAGCACGACTACACATGAAGATTCTGTAGTGGTTGCTATTTGCTCAGTGGTCAATGCAAGACCTTCCTCTTTCACATCAGATTATTATCATGGACTCTTGCAAAAAAGATCTCCTTTGGTGGCTGCAGACAGACCAGTTGTATCAGGGCCGCCCCCTTGTCATTCCTCAACCGAATGCACTTCTGACCACGGACACTTCCCAGATTGGGTTGGGGGGCATTATCTGGGGATGACAGTCCAAGGCCTATGGCAAGAACATGAAAGCCACTTGCACATCAATGTTCTGGAGATGAGAGCGGTGCTCTATGCATTGCAGGCATTTCAGGACTCTACTGATAGGGATGGCTGGAATTCAGACAGACAACATGTCAGTAGTGTGGTACATAAACAAGCAGAAAGGAACCAAATCCTTCCCACTATGTCGGGAGGCACAAGAAGTTTGGCAATGGGCAATCGTCTCTCAATGCTTTCTGATAGCAACGCACATCCCAGGGAAATCCAACGTGATAGCGGACAAACTCAGCAGAGCTGTTCTGTTGCTTCACAAGTGGTTCCTGAAGACAGAGATTGTGGAAAAGATCTTCCAAAAATGGGGCCAGCCTTGCTGCAACCTTTTCACCACTTCCATGAATGCCAAATACAGCAACTACTTTGCCCTGATTCCTCCTCCGGGGAAGTCACCCAGGGATGCACTGGTTCATATTCGGCCCATGGGATTACTCTATGCCTTTCCCCCTTTTCCTCTAATTCCTAAAGTACTGCAGAAAGCCAGCTCATTGAAAAGCACTATGATCCTCATTGTTCCTTACTGGCCTCGACAAGTTTGGTTCCCCTTTCTTCAGACCCATCTGCTGGAGGAACCCTGGATTCTGGATCCAATTCCAGACCTCTTGACCCACTCTCCGGGGGAGTTTCATCCATCTATCCAAACCCTCAACTTGGCAGCATGGCTGCTTCAATTCCATGCTTAGCTAGGTGTTGCTCCTTTTCTCCTGCAGTGAGTCATATTCTCGCCTCTTCCCATAAACCGTCCATGAGGCAATTGTATTCCAGTAAGTAGAAAAGATTTTCATGCTGGGCTGTGGGATAGAACATAGAACCTTTTACAGCTCCTATTACTGCAATTCTAGAATTTATTTTCAAACTTTTTGACGAAGGAGCTGCAGGAGCTACCATCAGAGTTCAGTTGGCAGCCATTTCTAATTTACATACTGGAGAAATGGGAAGTCCTATTATGTCTCATAGGTTATGTAAAGCTTTCCTCAAAGGTACTTTCCTACTCAGACCCCCGATCAGAGAATCCCCAGACCCTTGGGACCCAAGTCTTGTTCTAAACTCACTGATCTTACCATTGTTTGAAGCCGCATCATCTTGTGATTTGAAGTATTTGTCGTAGAAGACTCTCTTTTTAGTAGCCATAATCTCTGCCAGAAGGGTATCAGAGTTGCAAGCTATTTCTTTTCATTCCCATTATATCATTTTTCACAAGGATAGGATATCCTTGAGAACTAATCCCTCATTCCATCCAAAAGTCTGTTCAGAAAATAATATAAACCAATCCATTGAATTGCCAGTGGTTTTTCCAAACTACAGCGACAAGGCAGAGTATACATTGCATCAGTTGGTTGTACATAGGCAGTTATGTTTTTACCTGCATAGGACAAAAGACCTCAGAAAATCCTACCAGCTTTTTGTGTCCTTTTCTGACAAAAAGAAGGGATTGCCAGTTTCCAAAGTAACTTTGTCAAAATGGCCGACTGATTGCATTTCATTCTCTTACAGTAAGAATAATAAACTACCAGGGAAGATAAGAGGACATTCCACAAGAGCAGTCTCAACATCCTCTGCCTTTCAGACCAGACTTCCTATTGACTCGATTTGTGCAGCTGCCACATGGGTGAGACCTCATACCTTTATCACTCACCACAAAGTAGATGTGGCCTCCCGGAACAGGTCTTCCTTTGGATCCACTGTATTGAAGAGTATTTTTTCCTGGGCCACCCTGGGATAAAGGTGTTAGGGATGCTGTCCCAACCTGCAAGAATTACGGCAAAATAGGACAACATAACATTAAGAAGTTATGTACTTACCATAACGTTTCATGTTTGTTGTCTATCTTGTCTACATTCTTCCGTCCCACCCTCCTACCCCCATCCTGTGTTCCTGGAGGAACTGGTGGACAATTCTATACTTATGTACTTAGTTATGATGATTTGGAGTCTTTGTTTTTTGTCTCATGCCAAACATCTGTATATATATATATATATATATATATATTTTTTTTTTTTTTCTGGTGTAGTTATTTGTGTGTCTAAATCTTTCGCTTGCAAACAAGACCTGGGGGTGTGGCCCAGAGCATCATGGGATAGGGGTTAGCCTCGAGCCACTGGAAGCTCTCGAGCTTTAGTATTCGGCCGAGTCAGAGCTGTGAATGGCTCTGAACCCAACCTGCAACAATGTAGGCGAGACAGACAACAAACATTGGATGTTATGGTAAGTACATAACTTATTATTTTGCTGACTCAAATTTAAACAGAATTTGTCAAGTCCATAATCCAGTGTGATGAAGAAAGCACAGCAGCAATTCAGATTTCTCTATAAATTAAACAATTTCTAGATCCAGCCAACAATCTCAACAGAAATTAAATAATATTAGCAACTCTGCTTCAGTATTCCTATGTGGTTAGTATAATTTCGAAGCAAACAAAAAAATCAAGTGTCTAGAAGACGAACAGTTCCATTCTAAGGTGAGGTGTTGCAACTCTTAATAAGAAGCAGTGAATGTAAAAAGAGTAAACTATTGCATCTAACAGTTACTAATTTTGCACTTCTAATGAAATACACAACTCTCAGTGTTTTCTGAATCAAAGAAAATATTCACTTTCTGACAGAAACATTAAAAATAAATGAAAAACTCTGCATGTATGTTGTGTGTACATGTGTACTTACAATTCTACTGCTGTAGACATAACTATTTTAAGCAGCCCCAGATGAGCACTGCCTTAGGAAAGGCTTTTCCATTTTTCATGTTATATTCTAATATAACAGTGAGTCTGAATTGAAAACTGAGTACCTGATCTGATGGGATATAAACTTTATAAACTATGGCATTCTTTTCTCATGATTAGTTGCAGACACGCAGAACAGTGTCCAAAACAATTGAAAACAATGACACTAAAGTAAAAACTGAACTAAGTTTTTCATTTCTTAGTTCCATATCACTGTGTTAAGTTTCTTTACTGATAACTGCTGTAAAAGCAGAGTTATGACATACGTGTAGCTACTTCAGAGATGGAGTATAATCAAATAAGTGTTTAGAAAGCATTTAGTCTTCCATATGTGTTTTTATACTTTTGTATCTACATTACTTTCACACTTTATTTTGAAATTATTTTGGAGCAAGTTTGTATTAATAATTAAAAAGCTAAGTATAAAACATGAAGTATAATTTGACACCAAAGTTTTTTCAGACTTTACTGGAAATTTTATACCGATTAGTTATTTTTGATTTTAAAGTAATACAACTGACTATATTTAAACATTTTATGTAAAAATATGTAGATAATGTATTTGTGAAAAGAGGGAGGAAACAATTAGAAGGCTAGGTATGGAACTCTTATTTTATTATATCTATATTACTTAATTTGTATATTTGATCATTCATTCTTTGAATTCCTTCTCGATCTATTTCATGGTCACAGAGGAGACAGAATATATCCTCACACTCACTGAACATAAGTAGAGAAAGCAATCCTGGATAGTCTGTCAGTCTCTTGCAGGACACGTGCGTACACATGCCCACACTCAAGCACACACCAGTTCGTCTGCAACATATCTTTGAGACAGGGAAGGCAAGTAGACACCGCAAAGAAGTACCCCAGATGAAAACCAAGCTGCACAACCAAGTGCTGCAAGTGAGCAAAGTTAACCACTACGAAATTCTGCTACAATGATTCATATATTAAAATTGCTGATTATAATAGCAGTTATGTAATGCTGTTTTGTTTTTGCACTAGTAGGTGCTGATTGAGGTTTGTTTTTGGGAATAAACTCTTTGCTAGGCTTGTAAGGGCCCCAGGACCATTTGGCTAGTAAAACCCCCTATGATCCTATAAATAAGTGCATTTGCAGCAGTTCTTATTTTTAATTCGTTTTCTTGAGACATATTTGACCATTAGTTCTAGCCAATTTTTAAATGTTGGGACTATTGATGTTTTCCATTTTCTTACCACAATTTTTATGTGCCATTGTAAAAATTGTTCAGTGTGTTATATATATTAGTAGAACTATAAAATATTAAATAGCATTAGATGTTTGGGGAGTTTTAAGCTAGGTGTTTATTTTATTATTTTTTTATTTTGAATTTGTTTACCAGGGTAGTGCAGTGATCCCTGTAGACCACTTTTAGTTTAATTCCAAGGTAAACACAATAAATACACGGCATTATGCCTGGTGTTCATAGTCTGGGACTTCACACATGCATACAGTTATCTGTGTTTAGTGTTGCTATGTATATAAATAAGCTCATTGTAGTTAATTTGCAATGAGTAAGCGTAAGTGATGCTCTTTTTAAAAACATTCCCATTTATGGCAAAAGTGTAAAGTATGTAAAACTCAGCATTAGGAAATTTTGAATTAATGTAAAAGCCTGAGGCTCCATATTACTTTGCTTATTTTCAAGTATTCTGGGTGAACAAGTCTAAGACCAGTCACCCTTGAGAGGTATAAGGCAAGCAGCGGATTATGCAGCAGTCATAACTAAAAATAAAAAAAATATAAAGGGGTTTATTATGTTTTATAGAGGACTATCTTTTTTGGATACCCTGATGGTTTTATTAAAGAATAGAAAGTGGGAAATAGGAGGAATTGAAAGAGGGAGACAAACAATGAGGGGAACACACAAGAAAATCATCAAGAGGGCTTGTTGTGGAGCAGATAGCAGAAGATGGGCACTATGTTTTTGTTGGGGAATAGACCCCCGATTATTTTCAAATTTTTTTTATGAGAGGGAAGTATGATTTGGAAATAGGTAAGAGAGTAATGGCAATGGATAAGGGAAGAAGGGCTAAGGAAGGGATGATGCATGAATGCCCACTCCATACAGCTTCAAGCACTTCCATTGCCTGATGGTGGTGCAGAGGAGAACCCTGATGTTGGAGGGGGTAGGAATCAGTGTTGGTTCATTGGTCAGCACCAACTGAGAGATTGTATTTTCAACATACTGATGACAGGCTTTGATAAGCTGAATCCTTCTGTCCACTACCTGCTCCAGTACATCCTCTACAAATTCTGAGACCTCCTTTCAGTGAGGTTTGCCAGTCTGGTACATGCCAGGTGCCTGCATGACCAGTGTTACTGCCCCAATTCTGCAATGACATCCCCAGATGGGCAGAGGGTGAGTGCTCCCTAACCTGGGAGACATGTACCTGTGTTGTTCCTGTAGGATTTGAATCTGTAAAAAAAAATAAATAAAAAAATGCGAGAGAAACATAATAATAAAGGAGAAAGAAATGCATTATTAAAATAATAAAAACAGAGAAAAAAAGTCAGTTGGGAGAGACAAAAGAGAAAGCATACAATAAATCTACACATCATGTTTAAAAGCTGCGGTGGTGCAGCGGTAGCATTGTCGCCTCACAGCAAGAGGTTCTCCTGTTCGATTCTCAGCTGGAGCACCTTCTGTGTGGAGTCTGCACATCCTCCCCGCGGTCAATTGCCCTTCGAAAGACATGCATGAATGAGTGTGCCTTCGTTGAAGGTTGTGCGTTGAGCTGGCATCTCGGCACCATAAAAATGTACTGCCAATCATTAGCAGACCGAAGTTCCGCTGTGGCGCCCCCTAACCGGGAAAAGCTGAAAGAAGGACAACAACAACATCATGTTTACATGCCATTTCATACACTATTGAATACTGCAATAAAATCTTTTTTGAAGTGAAACTTGTGTATGGGAAGTGCTTATGCATACAGTGGGAGTAGTCATTTGGGAAGTGCTTATACATACAGTGGGAGTGCTCATTTGGGAAGTGCTTATGCATACTGTGAGAGTGCTCATTTGGGAAGTGCTTATGCATACAATGGGAGTAGTCATTTGGGAAGTGCTTATGCATACAGTGCGAGTGCTCATTTGGGAAGTGCTTATGCATACAATGGGAGTACACATTTAGGAAGTGCTTATGCATACAGTGGGAGTAGTCATTTGGGAAGTGCTTATGCATACAGTGGGAGTAGTCATTTGGGAAGTGCTTATGCATATAGTGGGAGTGCTCATTTGGGAAGTCCTTATGCATACAGTGGGAGTGCTCATTTGAGAAGTGCTTATACATACAGTGGGAGTGCTAATTTGGGAAGTGCTTATGCATACTGTGAGAGTGCTCATTTGGAAAGTGCTTATGCATACAGTGGGAGTGCTCATTTGGGAAGTGCTTATGCATACAATGGGAGTAGTCATTTGGGAAGTTCTTATGCATACAGTGCGAGTGCTCATTTGGGAAGTGCTTATGCATACAATGGGAGTACACATTTAGGAAGTGCTTATGCATACAGTGGGAGTAGTCATTTGGGAAGTGCTTATGCATACAGTGGGAGTAGTCATTTGGGAAGTGCTTATGCATACAGTTGGAGTGCTCATTTGGGAAGTCCTTATGCATACAGTGGGAGTGCTCATTTGGGAAGTCCTTATGCATACAGTGGGAGTGCTCATTTGGGAAGTGATTATGCATACAGTGGGAGTGCTCATTTGGGAAGTGCTTATGCATACAGTGGGAGTGCTTATTTGTGAAGTGCTTATGCATACAGTGGGAGTAGTCATTGGGGAAGTGCTTATGCATACAATGGGAGTAGTCATTGGGGAAGTGCTTATGCATACAATGGGAGTAGTCATTGGGGAAGTGCTTATGCATACAATGAGAGTAGTCATTGGGGAAGTGCTTATGCATACAATGGGAGTAGTCATTGGGGAAGTGCTTATGTATACAATGGGAGTAGTCATTGGGGAAGTGCTTATGCATACAGTGGGAGTGCTCATTTGGGAAGTGATTATGCATACAGTGGGAGTGCTCATTTGGGAAGTGCTTATGCATACAGTGGGAGTGCTTACTTGTGAAGTGCTTATGCATACAGTGGTAGTAGTCATTGGGGAAGTGCTTATGCATACAATGGGAGTAGTCATTGGGGAAGTGCTTATGCATACAATGGGAGTAGTCATTGGGGAAGTGCTTATGCATACAATGAGAGTAGTCATTGGGGAAGTGCTTATGCATACAATGGGAGTAGTCATTGGGGAAGTGCTTATGTATACAATGGGAGTGCTCATTTGGGAAGTGCTTATGCATACAGTGGGAGTGCTCATTTGGGAAGTGCTTATGCATACAGTGGGAGTAGTCATTGGGGAAGTGCTTATGCATACAATGGGAGTAGTCATTGGGGAAGTGCTTATGCATACAATGGGAGTAGTCATTGGGGAAGTGCTTATGTATACAATGGGAGTAGTCATTGGGGAAGTGCTTATGCATACAGTGGGAGTGCTCATTTGGGAAGTGCTTATGCATATAGTGGGAGTGCTCATTTGGGAAGTCCTTATGCATACAGTGGGAGTGCTCATTTGGGGAAGTGCTTATGCATACAGTGGGAGTCGTCATTGGGGAAGTGCTTATGCATACAATGGGAGTAGTCATTGGGGAAGTGCTTATGCATACAATGGGAGTAGTCATTGGGGAAGTGCTTATGTATACAATGGGAGTAGTCATTGGGGAAGTGCTTATGCATACAATGGGAGTAGTCATTTGGGAAGTGCTTATGCATACAATGGGAGTAGTCATTGGGGAAGTGCTTATGCATACAATGGGAGTAGTCATTGGGGAAGTGCTTATGCATACAATGGGAGTAGTCATTGGGGAAGTGCTTATGTATACAATGGGAGTAGTCATTGGGGAAGTGCTTATGCATACAATGGGAGTAGTCATTTGGGAAATGCTTATGCATACAATGGGAGTAGTCATTGGGGAAGTGCTTATGCATACAATGGGAGTAGTCATTGGGGAAGTGCTTATGCATACAATGGGAGTAGTCATTTGGGAAGTGCTTATGCATACAATGGGAGTAGTCATTTGGGAAGTCCTTATGCATACAATGGGAGTCGCAATTGGGGAAGTGCTTATGCATACAATGGGAGTAGTCATTGGGGAAGTGCTTATGCATACAGTGGGAGTGCTCATTTGTTAAGTGCTTATGCATACAATGGGAGTAGTCATTGGGGAAGTGCTTATGCATACAGTGGGAGTGCTCATTTGGGAAGTTCTTGTGTACTTGGGAGGAATGATATGAGTAGCGCTTCTGCATACTTCAGATGAATTCTTATGTGAAATGTCTGTGAGCACTTGGAAGGGGAGTGAGTTCTTTCAATGTTTCTTTGTCTGATATTCAGTACAATACCAAAAATACCCTTTGTAATTATTGAAAATAATAATGCTTTTATATTGACATATCTGTTACATTTATTGGAAGTGTAATGGTTTCACTGCAATTCTTCCATCTACAATGCTGTAAAACATATTTCCTTATGACCACTAAAGAAAACAGTTTTAGACAGAGTACAGCAGTTGTACACTGACTTATTTCTTTCTCATTCTTGTTTATACTAGCGCAATGAGTTATGCTAAGTGATGTAAACCTTTTATACAGATTTCAAAATAGGTTAAGATAAAATAGTATATATTTATTTATATATGAATACAATAATATATTTACTTAAATAGTACCATATGGGACTTCACTGATAATAGAGGGTTCAACTAGCCCGGCTTCTACTCTTTCCTGCTGAGCCTTATCCTACTTTTTTTTTTCCTCATCTGTAAATAGAATACATAAGAGAACTCTTATTTACCTGTATTTCAGTTTAGATCAATAGATGTACCAGTCAGTGCATTAGTCAGTGCATTCACTGCAGTACTTGGGTATTCATTTTATTTCCATGTTCATACCTGTACGGACTGTTATAATACTCTGCCAATATTCCTTGTCATGCAAATGTATGCAATGTTGGTGGAATATTGTTTTTTAAAGTACTGTGGTATGCATGTAACACTGTGTTCGGATGGAACTTATTCACAGACAAGAGAAGTATAGCAATTCATAGGAGTTTGCATTTTTTTTTTTTGCTGCACAAATGTGTCTGATTTGATAGGTAATGCAGAAGTAAACCAAGTACTCATTTCTCAGTAAAGTTTGGCCTGGTTATTCAGCTCGCACAACAACCTCCACTCTCACTGTGGTGTGAGGTCTGACTACGACTTCATCCATGTTGTATGTGCAGTTACAGTACTTTTGAACAAGCAGATGTGTTTTCTAGTAATATTTCTGTGGACTACACAAAACTGTCATCACATAACCTAAGTAGTAAGTCAGTTTATCCAAATTAAATTAGAATATATAATTGGAAACGTTTTCTTCAGTCTTTATAAATACATGAATTACTGCTATTTGAAATCAGCATAGGTATTGTGTCTTTGATATACAGAGCTACATATATAAATTATTATTGTAGTAAACATTTGTCACATTTTTTTTTTATTAAGACGTTTATGCTAACACAAAACTCACATATTTTATTCAAAAGATGCATTGATGTATATACACAGGTTTATGATTTTCTCTGCATTTTCATAATAACATTACCAATAATATTTGCAGTTACCCATATGTTTTTCAGGAAATACCTCTATTTATGCAAAGTTATACTTTTTTATGTTTAATATAATCCGATGAAATAGTAAACATTAAGAAACAAAGTTTTGTACTCAAAATAGCACCCTGGTAAGCCCTGTCCTTCTGCAAATCATTGTAACAGTGATGGCATTGCTGCCCAGAGCAGCTGATACCTATCAGTGTATCAGGTGGTCACTCATTTCCTGCTAAATATCTATTTTCTTCAAGGTGGTGTCACATGTGGACACCCCGATCTTATCCCAATATGAATCATTCAGAAGACAGAGCATGATAAGGGTCTCTTTGTAGCACCAACTTGGAGCACAGCCTCATGCCTTCACAGGTGATGCTATAAAGTGAATTGCCAGAACCAGAATGAAGAAAGTGTAGCCAGGGATGTATTTCTCACGTTCAAAACCACTCTCTATGGGGTGTGACATCACATTAATCAAACACATTTAACTAGCAGGATTATTACACTGGGTATTGATATTATTGGGAAGCTTGGTTTAACAAAAATGTTCTCTATCGCATACATTTTTTTTTTCTTAAAGGAAACAAGTCACCTTTCACTTACATGCTGGAAAAAAAATGAAATAGTCTGAAAAAAATTTGGGTATATGGATTACAATTGCTACTTCTGCTGCTCATTGCATAAGGCTTACACCTGAGTTCCAGTTATATATATCTTGTAGTATAGCAGCAGTTATTTATTTTATATTTTGTGTGGGGGCAAATATTACTGTGTGTGAGAAGGTTTAGCAACTTATGGGTTGCTTTAGGTGCTAAGGTGAAATAGATGACGTTGGATGGGTAGGGATTACACTTCATATGGTGGTGGAATGAGGAAGTACAGGAGAGTATACAGAGTAAGAGGTTGGCAACGAAGAAGTGGGATTGTGAGAGAGATGAAGAACGTAGACAGGAGTATAAGGAGATGAGGTGCATGGCAAAGAGAGAGGTGGTGAAGGCTAAGGATAAGGCGTATGAAGAGTTGTATGAAAGGTTGGACACTACGGAGGGAGAAAAGGACCTATACCGATTGGCTTGACAGATGGACTGAGCTAGGAAAGATGTGCAGCAGGTAAAGGTGATAAAGGATAATGAGGGAAACATAGTCACAAGTGAGGAGAGTATGTTGAGGAGATGAGGGGTTGATGAATGAAGAGAATGAAAGGGAGAGAAGGTTGGATGATGTGAGGATAGTGAATCATGAAGTAAAATGGATTAGCAAGGAGGAAGTAAGGATAGCTATGAAGAGGATGAAGAATGGAAAGGCTGTTGGTCCAGATGATATACCTGTGGAAGCATGGAGGTGTTTAGGGGAAATGGCAGTGGAGTTTTTAACCAGATTGTTTAATGAAATCTTGGAAAGTGAGAGGATGCCTGAGGAATGGAGGAAAAGTGTTTTGGTACCGACTTTTAAGAATAAGGGTGATGTGCAGAGCTGTAGTAACTACAGAGGGATTAAACCGATCAGTCACAGCATGAAGTTATGGGAAAGAGTAGTGGAAGCTAGGTTAAGAAGGGACGTGATGATTAGTGATCAGCAGTATGGTTTCATGCTGGGAAAGAGCACTACAGATGTGATGTTTGCTCTGAGAGTGTTGATGGAGAAGTACAGAGAAGGTCAAAAGGAGTTGCATTATGTTTTTGTAGACTTAGAGAAAGCATATGACAGGATGCCTAGAGAGGAGCTGTGGTATTGTATGAGGAAGTCGGGAGTGGAAGAGAAGTATGTAAGAGTGGTACAGGATATGTACGAGGGTAGTGTGACAGCGGTGAGGTCTGTGGTGGGAGTGACAGATGCGTTTAAGGTGGAGGTGGGATTACATCAAGGATCAGCTCTGAGCCCTTTCTTATTTGCAATGGTGATGGACAAGTTGACAGACAAAATCAGAGAGGAGTCCCTGTGGACTATGATGTTTGCAGATGACATTGTGATCTGTAGTGAGAGTAGGGAACAGGTGGAGGAGACCCTGGAGAGATGGAGATATGCTCTAGAGAGAAGAGGAATGAAGGTCAGCAGGACTAAGACAGAATATATGTGTGTGAATGAGAGGGAGGACAGAGGAATGGTGAGGATGCAAGGAGTAGAGGTGGCGAAGGTGGATGATTTTAAATACTTGGGATCACTAGTTCAGAGTAATGGTGAGTGTGGAAGAGAGGTGAAGAAGAGAGTACAGGCAGGATGGAGTGGGTGGAGAAGAGTGTCAGGAGTGATTTGTGACAGACGAGTACCAGTAAGAGTGAAAGGGAAGGTCTACAAGAGGGTGGTGAGACCAGCTATGTTATATGGGTTAGAGACAGTGGCATTGACAAAAAGGCAGGAGTTTGAGCTGGATGTGGCAGAGTTAAAGATGTTAAGATTTGCACTGGGTGTGATGAGGGTGGACAGGATTAGGAATAAGTATATTAGAGGATCAGCCCAGGTTGGAAGGTTTGGAGACAAAGCCGGAGAAGCAAGATTTCACTGGTTTGGACATCTGCTGAGGTGGGATGCTGAGTATATTGGGAAAAAGATGCTAAGGATGAAGCTACCAGGTAACAAGAAAAGAGGAAGGCCTAAGATAAGGTTTATGGATGTGGTGAGAGAGGACATGCAGGTGATTGGTATGACAGTGCAAGATGCAGAGGACAGGAAGAAATGGAAACAGATGATCCGCTGTGGCAACCCCTAATGGGAACAGCCGAAAGAAGACGATGATTGGTGTAAACTTCATTTAGATGATTCCATTTTTTTTTTTAACTATATTCTGATTTAAGTTAGTCTAGTGATATTCATGCATTACTGTAACAAGCTTGGGACTGCTGATGAGTACTGTGGACTGTGAAGCTGTGCCTGCACATTCATGCCAGTCTTGGCATGGGTTCATGACCATCCAAGACCGATGTACATCAGCATATTGTTGTACACATTTGCTCCAGTTCATACTGATAAATGGAAAGTTGGCCTCATTTGCATAAAATGTGCAAATGGTATTGAACTTGTGCAGATAATTTGACAATCCCTGTGGTAATTTGCCAATAATCGTGATAGGCAGCAAATGGCCTAGGGTACTACAGACATTGTTTAAAATAATAACATATTTTAAAAATATTATAATTTAATAAACTCATAAAAATAAGTGTAATAAGTGACTTAAAGTTTAGAAATGTTGCTTTTACATATATAATGCATATATTATGATAAAAAAAAATGGTTGATGGAATTTTATGTCATGTAGAAGTGGGATTTCAGTACAGAAGCAGCAGAAATGATAAATGATCACTAAAAATGATCATTACTTTGGTATCATTTAGTGACTGTGCATACATGATCTAAATGCAGCTATTTAATTGTGAAGTTCTGCAGTGTTATGGATATTAATATACATGTGTGTTTACTGGGAGATTTCTGAGTGACACTGTTGAACAACAATGAGATATTATGAATACATGACAATGGCAGTGGGGAAGGAAGGATGCATTTTGTTACAAAACTGAATCCACTGCAAGTGATATATCAATTTGCTAGAGTTGGATGTCTGTATATAATTATGTGGTTTGCATTATTTAATATTTTTATGAGGGTGGCAGACAGACTTGGCCATAGTTTTGTAGTTTAAAAGTTGAACATATCAAAAACTTTTCACTGTGAGTGTGGCCCCCTTTTTTAACATGCAGTAATAATAGAAAACAGTGGATCTAAACAGAGAGAGAATAATTTCAGCCATGACAAAAATTGCATCTTCATAGCAGCCCTTAGGACATATAGGAAACTTCTGTTTGGTAAAAGGGGCCCAAACAAGCTGATAAGACCAAGGCCCGGAATCAAGAATCTCTCAACATCAATGCAGCTGGTAGCAGAAATCAAGCATTAGCACAGTGCAAGTAGAGAGCAAATGATATAGTAGGATGTGCTAGAGGCAAGGCCAGGCAAGATGCAATTTCCTGTACCATTACTAGAGGTGGGGGTGGCATCCAAGAATTATTCAGTTAATACCAGTTGAGGAATACCTTATATCCATCTTTGGGGATGATCGTGACTGGTGTCAGAACCATGGCCTTAAGCTCAATGCCAAAAAATGTATCTTCATCCCCTTTGGGAAAAACCCAATTTTCTTGAATTACCACATTGATGGTAGTCGACTGAATACAGAAGGCATTATAAGAGATCGGGGAACACAGGTTGACAGGAACCTCTCTTTTGATCACCATGTTGCCACTGTGGTCAGAAAGTCCTTCTATGTGGCACATCTCATTACTAAGGGTTTTGAATCCAGGAAGAAAGAGGTCATTGTCTCCATCTACTCTTCCCTAATTAGGCCAATCATCGAGTATAACAGCCCATTTGGCATGTACCTCACTAGACACCTGCAACAACTGGAGAGGCCGCAAAAGTACCTCACAAAGAGGATCCTAGGCCTTAAACACTTGTCCTATATGAACAGACTAAAAAAAGCTCCAAATATTCTCTGTCTCATATTGCCTACTTAGAGGCGATCTCTGCTTGACTTACAAAGCCATGTCTGACCCAGTTCTGTTAGAAATGTTACATCTAAAGAAATCTCAATCCCTCCACACCACACGCTCCAGAGACCGAAACCTCATTACCACAATCAACAGAACATGCTGGAGGGACAGGTTCATAACCCAGAAACTGCCTATGCTATGGAATAGACTTCCCATACATGTCAAGCAGAGCACCTCACTGGCCCTCTTCAAGAGAAATCTTGATGAGTGGATGGGAAATAGAAAATTCATCCTGGGAATCACTCCAGTGGCTCTTCTCAACAGAGGCACTGGGAACTAAGGTTGGGTGGCACAATGCCAGGGTAATCCTATGGGCTAGGCTTGTAAAGGCTCCAGGACCATTAGCCTAGTACACACCTATGAACCTATAAGATGGAGCCATAGGAATAATTACAGGTGGCAGACATTGGTGGATATTACCCATGTCTGCAGCAGCAATGCTTATCTGTTCATGAAGGTTTGTGTAAAAACAGTAATGGTAATTATATACAGAAATCATTGCTGACAAGCAGTGATCACATTAAACATGAAAATTAATTACTAATAGGTGAACCTTATACAATAGCACAAAATGGCAATGAAGATGGTCTGAATGGTAAGTGTCCTACTCCTCCCTTTATAAGCATACATTAGTGCATGCTATTTCATTACTAGTAATGTTTTCAAATCATTTTTTACAGGGTCAGCATCACAAGCAAACAGTTACACTATAGCAATAAAAATGGATAATCAGGACATTAACAGCAGAATGGGTCCTGGTGATGATTACACCGTAGTTACATTTATGAGGCAGCTTCTGGAAAGTGGCAGGCAGTCCCCAAGTTTGATAGCAGGACCTAGACCTCACAGCATGTTAGTGACTTTGAAGGCAGTGACAGTGCATCACAAAGTCACATGCATGATGACATCACACTTAGCTTTGCACAGGAGGAATAACCATGCAGCTCAACACCCATATCTCCAAACCCAGAGGAACACTTTTAGGATGATGGCAGACTTTCAGAGGTTGCATTCTCTACCTAGACACCTTTACAAAGGGGAGCCAGGAGCAAGAATTTGTTACAGTTACCCCCAAAAAACATGTAAAACATTGTCTGCCAAACAGGAAATGTGCCATGACCCATGACATTGTTAGGGCTCAGAGCACTGCCCCAGACAGTCAGCTGTAAATGGTCAGAGCCCTCCAGGGAATGCATGAGGATTTTCAGCACTACTATGAAATGAAGCAGAGCAGGGATAATACCATGGTCACAAATAGGAATAATATGATGGCACCCCAAACCTTAGCAGCTGCCTCCATTCAAATACTAGTGATGTACCAGGGTGAATCAGTCTTAAAGGAGAAGAGGATGGGTTAATGTCTGGACAAGTAGGGGGATCACATAAGAAATGCCAGTGTTAAGGCACAACACTCCCCCTGATTACATAAAAGCACCAGGTCACTAATGAAATGCAGGGACAAAAAATGGGAGCATTGGCACTCTACAAATACCCCCTCCTCAAGACAGTCATTCCTAGAATGGCGAAACAAGGTGAAAAAGCAAATAAGGGAAGATAAAGCAAAATGCTATCAATCTTCCCTACACTCTTCCCATCACAATCCCAGGCAGTTCTGGTCCACCATTAACTCCATTCTCCACCCAGGTAAAGTTGACACCCCCCACCTACCTCTCCCCCTTCCTCCAGCAATATTGCCACCTTATTCAACAAATACTTCACTGAAACCATACTAGCTCTGGCCAAGCAACACAACCCCCTCCCCACCCCCATACCTCTCAACTGTACAGATTTTCATAGAATGTCTAGGTTTTGCCTCATATATTTGGTATGTTCCTCCTAAAATCTGTACTTTTCTGGCAAATAGTTGAGGACTGAAGTCAGTAAATGACAAACATTTGAGTTTAAGACTCCACATCCTTCAGAAAATTCATGCTAATACAAAATCTATTACTATATCAGCTTTCAAAGTCTGTGAAAGCAATATTTAAAATCTGTCCCTATTTGTCCCCCCCATCATTTTAGGGTTTGTCCAGATTTTTTGCTCTAAGAGGTTGAGAGGTATGCCCACCCCTCGTCAACACCAAATACTCTGCCCACTGTCTTTTCATTTACTCCAGTACCTACTTTCTACATCAAAAAACGTCTTCTAAAACTTAAGCCTACCAAACTAGCTGCTGACAATCTCCCCTGCGAATACCTAAAATTACCAGCCAAAGCCATAGCCTATCCTGTCTCTATCTTGATTAACCAGTCCTTAACAGAATGGTATGTCCCCACACTATGGAAAATATCCCTTATAATCCCCCTGCACAAAGGTGGTTCCACCACTGAATTCTCCAACTACCGTCCAATAGCCATCCTCTCCCCCCCCTCTCCAACATACTTGAAAGATGCATCCACACCCAATTTCTGGAATACCTCCTAACTAATAACCTCCTCTCCAGCACCCAACATGGCTTCAGACCATTCCACAGCAATACCTCTGCCTTGCTGTCTTTCACTAACACTCTATTTCAACACAAAAACAATGGCTTTTACTCATCTGCAATTTTCCTGGATCTATCTAAGGCTTTCGATATGGTCTCTCACAAACAGCTGATCTCTGTTCTGACTAACCTATCCTTTTCCCAATCAGGCACAGACTGGTTTAACAACTACCTAACTGACCGCCAGCAATCAGTAATCTGGAGTAATGATCGATTTACTTGACTTCCTGTCACACTCTGTTCCCCCACTGATCCATCCTAGGGCCACTACTATTCTCTCTCTTTACCAAAAACCTCTTCACAGCCACCAAGCAGGCCTCCCTCATACAGTATACAGATGACTCCACCCTCGTCTGCTCTGCCCCAACAATATCAGAACTATATAAGATCACCCAAGAAGCCTTTTCCTCAGTGGAAACCTGGCTATCTGATGCCCAGCTAGTATTCAATCCTAACAAGACCAAACTCCTCATCTTTCAGTCCATAAAATCTAACCTTCCTAACCCTCACTTCAATATCCTAGCCAATGACAATGCCATCATCTCCCCAACAGAACACACCAATCTACTTGGTGTTGAGATTGACAATCATCTCAAATTCGACATTCACATTTCACTAACCATAAAAAAGTTCACAAAAACCTTGGAGCACTATATAGAAACAAACAATTCCTCACCAAAACTGCCAGAATTTCTATGGCCAATTCCCACCTCATCTCCACTCTCCATTACGCCTCTCCTATACTCACCAGCCTCAGGCAAACAGACCTAAACAAGCTTGAGGCTTGTTACAACAAAATTGCTAAATTCGCCACTGGAGCATCCCATCACAGCCACCACTGTATCTCACTTAGAGAACTTGACTGGCTCGAACTGCCTCAGCTTCTATACCTGAATCAACTAGCTCTAGCCTACAGGAATGTAAACTATCCTCTCAAAGTCCCATCCCTTCAGTATCTTCTCCAGCCCTACCATACCACCAGACCTCTACGCTCCAGCAACAAAAACCTACTTCTTATAACCAAAGCTAAAAACTCTGCTGGAGAAGCTCTTTTCACCTGCAAAATAGCCAGTTTATGGAACATTCTCTTCATAACTGCTCTAAAAACCCACCTCAAAGGACAATGGTTATGTCAGTGCATGGATCCTGACTGAAAACCCCACCTACTGTTCCCCTCCTGTCAGTTGCCATCCTCTAGCCACCCTGCCTTCCATTGTTTGAACATTGCCACCTCTTCACTGCAGGCACTGGCTTCACCTCCTCCCTTCTCCACTACCACTCAATCTCTCAAACCCCCCTCTAACTTTCCCAACCACCTACACCTCATCTGTACTTGTAATATGACATCAACCACCTGACTTCTACCCTACTTTTCAACTCCTCTTCCTCCACCTCCCTGTCACCTATCTACTGCTACCTGTTCCAGACTAATTCCCTTAGCTCTTCCCCAGCTCACTCTGCCAGCTAGATCAACTGCTGCTTTATATACTGTTTCAGATTATAGGTTTATCTGTCAGCCCAATGAATATATTCTAATTTTATTTAACACCATCTACTTTCCAGCTGAAGTATTACCAACAACTACTATGTGACATTTTATTTGTATACTAAATGCTATTGATTGTACCATTGACTACTAATGTTATCTATTGCTCTGCTTGTAACTGTTTACGTCTGCATTGAGATTGCTTGTACTATCACTACTATTTGCACGTTCATTTGATCTTCATGTTCTTTGTTCATAGGTAGGTACTAGGCTATCGGCCCAAGGGCCTACGTAAGCCTAGCCAGCAAAGTTCCCTGGCTTACGCCAACCCAAGAAAGATAAATTTCTTGTGCCCCCGTCGAGCAGAGCCCCAGAAGTGATTCCCGGGGTTTATTTCCTATTTCCCATCCACTCATCAAGATTTTTCTTTAAGAGTGTTAATGAGGAACTTTGCTTGACATAGATGGGTAGTTTGTTCCAGAATATGGGAAGTCTCTGGGACAGGAATCTATCCCTCCAGCAAGTCCTGTTTAGTGTGGTGACAAGGTTTTAGGTCCCTAGAGCGTGTAGCTCAGAGGGATTGGGATTTCTTTAGGTGTAGCATGTCCAACAGCTCTGGGTTTGACATAGCTTTATATGTTAGGCAGAGATCACCTCGGAGTAGGCAATATGCTACAGAGTAAAGCTGGAGTTTTTTGAGATGATCAGTGTAGGCATCTGTTTGAGGCCAGTAATCCTCTTTGTGAGGTATTTCTGTGGCCTTTCCAGTTGTTATAGATGTCTTGTGAGGTACATTCCAAAAGGGGCGTTGTACTCTATAATGGGTCTAATGAGTGTCGAGTAGAGGGGAACAATGTCCTCTTTTTTCCTAGATTAGAACCCTTTTATGATGAGGTGTGCCATGTAGAAGGATTTCCTGACTACTGTGGCAATGTGATTATCAAAGGAGAGACTACTCTTCACCTGAGTCCCAAGGTCTCTTATCACACATTCAGTGTTAAGAAGACTGCTGCCTATGTAGTAGTTCATGGGTACAGAGTTTTTACCAAAGAGGATAACAATGCACTTTCAGGCATTGAGCTTGAGGCCATGGCTCTGACACCAGGCATCTGTCTCAGTGAGGCCCTTCTGTAGGATGTCCACATCATTTGAGGACTCGACTATAGGTCTTAGTTTGCAGACATCTGTGAACTTCATTAGCCATAGGCCTTCTGTGTTAGCCTGTACTTCAGAGAAGTAGATACCAAACAGGTGAGGTCCCAGGACTGAACCCTGTGGTACTCCACTTGTCACTGGTTTGAAGTCAGATTTGCAGTCTGCAACTTTTACAGTGTGGGTTCTGTCAGTGAGCCAGTTGGCAACCCATCTTGTGTCATAGAGATTTATACCTAGTTTAGTGAGTTTAGCTATAATTCCAGAATGGGGGATGGTGTCGAAAGCCTTGGCAAGGTCAAGATAGGCTGTGTGAACCACCTTACCCTCGTCTACGGCTTTGGTGACTGCCTCAAAGAAGTCGACCAGGTTCAGGAGGCAAGATTTGCCTTTCACAAACCTGAACTGGGTGGGGTCCAGAGTTTGGAGGTTACCAATGTCTTTGTTTATGAGTTCCATGATGATACATTCCATGGCCTTGTAGACCAGGCTCGTCAGGCTAATAGGGCGATAGTTCCCAAGATCAGTTATGGCTCCCCCTTTGTGGAGTGGGATAACTGTTGCTGTGCCATGCACCACACAGCATAGACCACTGATATCACTGCATGTATTAGTTATACTCTGTTATTTTTTACAAGAACGTAAACACTACACTTAATGTCATGGTCCATTGTTGTGGACTAGACACTGCCTCTTACTTGTGCAGCCATATGTCATGCATGAGCCTGCCACATGGGAGTTGCTTGCTCCTGCTGCTATCAGCTGATCATCATTATTCATAATAGGACTGGAAGTGGAAGCTGCACTGATAGCATGGGTCACTTCACCAGACCAGTGCATGTGCATGTTATGCAGAATGCAACAGGCAGACATACCCACTAAGACCCTTATAATGTCCTTGACCTCTCTGAACTTGCATGCAGTAATGGGGACATACTGAAAGGCACCTCCATATTCTTTCAGTCATGAGGACCCTCTTGATGAAAATATGGATCTGAGACAGGGATGTGTTGTACGTTTCCTTTGCAGCTCCACTTGGATTTCTCAGTGGTATCATGAACCATGGCTGCAGTGGATATTCAGCATCACCTGGGAAAAAATATAGAGAGAAAAGGATAGGAGGAGGAAAAGCAAACAAAAAAGATTAGTATTCAGGAATACATTTTAACATGTGCAAATATTTAAATAAAATATAAAATAATTTATTTACTTATTTATCTTTGTTTACTAGGGTAATGGACTGATCAGTATTGACCAATGTCAGACTCAGTAGAAAAACAAAGACAGGCCAAGGATGATTTTGATAGCTCCAGATTGGCCTCGCAACACTGGTAACCACTACTACGGAGTCTGGTAAGGAAGCCTCCATGGCCTTTACCTCTGATTCCTCATCTGTTATCTCAGAAGGATGGTCATCTGCTCAATGTCAAGCTTCACTCTTCATCTAACAGCCTGGCATATTCTCTTGAAGCACAGCAGGTCTCAACTTCCTCAGCAAGTTTTAAATGTGATTATGGAAGCTAGAAGACCTAGTACAAGGAAGGTGTACGCAGACAAATGGAAGAGGTTTTTATTTTGGAGTACAGCAAAGAATTTGGAGATTTCTGAGCCTAATTTGAGTGTGGCTCTTCAATATCTTACTGAGTTATTGGACAAAGGTTTGTCCTTCTCTTCCATTAAGATTCATGCTGCAGCAATTTCAGCTCATTATGATTGTGACCCACCTTTGTTTTCGCATCCTTTGTTCAAGCAGTTTCTTAGAGGGGCAAAGAATATAAGACCCCCGAGAGCTCCTACTCCTGCTTGGGATCTCAATTTTGTGTTGGAAAAACTTACTCTACAACCTTTTGAGCCTGCGGCTACTGCTGAGTTGAAATACTTGTCATGGAAGACTGCTTTTCTGTTGGCTATTACTTCTGCAAGAAGGGTGTCTGAGTTGCAGGCCCTTATGGCAGTAGAGCCTTTTTTGATTTTCCATAAGGATAGGGTATCATTACGTACTAATCCTTCCTTTATGCCTAAGGTGGTTTCTAGTGTGGCTTTAAACCAAACTATTCATTTGCCTACTTTTTATGCAGATCCCCAAAATAAAGGGGAAAAGATTTTGCACACTTTAGATGTACACAGGCAATTGAGATATTATTTAAGCAGGACTAAGGATTTTAGGCAGTCTCAGCAGTTGTTTGTTTCTTTTGCTTTGAGTTCACAGGGCAAGCCTGTGTCAAAACAAACTATTTCTAGGTGGATTGGCTTTTGCATTGCATTTTGTTATTCCCATCATGGCAAGGAGATTCCAGCTGGGATTAGGCCTCATTCCACTAGGGCTACTGCCACTTCTACAGCATTTCTAAGGGGGGTGGCAACTAAGGATATTTTGGAAGCAGCTACTTGGAGTTCAGTGCATACTTTCTCTAAGCATTATCATCTTCCTATCTACTCTAAGTCTAGGGC